>NC_081523.1:20936541-21164041 GCF_030273125.1 Centropristis striata
CTCTAAATTATGCTACCCTGAAAATGTCCTATATCAGGGAAGAATATTTTGGCCATATCACCCAGCCATATTCAGAGTCACACAAACTTTCCTAAACATGACACAACTGTCAAGAACTTACACTAGTGCACACAGCTGTGTCATTCATCAACATTCACAGTGTTATTATTAACTTTGCAGATTAACCCCAGTAGATGAAAATCAGCTAAAGGTCTTTCATGGCTTGGAGGAGCTGTTAAAATGACACTGACTCTTTCGATCTCTCACTGTCTCTTGAGCGTGGGCCTGGAGCCCAAATATGATGATTCTCCTTTATAATGTTGATTTCAGCCTTGAGAGCACAAGGCTAATTTAGCAAAAACTGAATCAGCAGGAGACATGGCGCAGATACAAAGTACACAGAGGGAGAAATAGATGGATAAACAACAGCCCACTCTTGATCTCAGCCAGACATTATCATTATTATTATTATTATTATTATCAACCTTGGCATTTATATTCAAAATCTGAGCCACCACAGTGATGTGAACTGGGATTGTTCATGCATGTGTGTCCTCCCTGTACACAAATACATTTTAAGATTGAATAACCAGTCACATAACTCTCATATCTAACAGCAACACTGCTGTGACTGGTCCCACTGGTGCTTGCCAGACCTGCCAGTCAGCAACACTGCTGTTTGTGCACTAAAACAAGCATCTTTTTTTTTTTTGCAGTCAGGAAGCTTGCATTGTTTGTGTGTCCCTGTGCGTGTATGATGGATCAGTGTGGTAAGGCGTGAGCCTACAGTGCAACCACAGGAGGTTGATTTCTGTCTGAGCTCAAGCATTAGTTACTAGAGGTGCGATTAAACCTACAGATCCCCCCAACAGAGAGATCCGGATATGAAAACTGCCCTTTGCAGACACTATTTTTCCCCCTGTCCCTTTGATACATCCTCTGTTGGCTTTTTCAATTAACTTCCTGCCATCTTTAGGAGAGCGATGAGAGTTTATCCTGTGTGATCACATTAGGCGAGTGAGCAAAAAATTGAGCTGAGCTATGGTTTCTCTTCACCCAGCAGCAGAAGGTCATGGCTGTCTAATGTGCTCTAAATTTCAGCTACTGTGTGAAACGTCTCCTTTTTTCTTGTTGAGTTCCCACAGCTGCTTATTGAATAATCGCTCAAAAGTATCTCAGCCTTTTATTGTCGCCATTCAATCAGCTGAGACGAGCAGGCACTGTGGCTTTGTTGAAATAGCCAGTCACTTTTATTCTCTATTGTAGCCCTAGACCATATTAATCCACTTTTTTTTGCTAAAATTGTCAAGCTGATATTATGTGGAGAAGCCACTGGAAAATAACAGTCAAGCTTACATGGCAAATACAAAAATGAAGCAATTGATAAACAAATCAGTCAAAGCTGTTGCAAAGCTCCAGCTTAGATTCTTCAAATTAAAAATAAACTACGACTCATTATACAGCACAACACAGTGTTTTCACAGTAAATATGCAGTAATGCTGTTTGATGCTCCCCGTGTACCATCCAATCAGTCTCATTTCGCAGCCATTGACTCAAGTGGATTTTTCCACCTCGTCGAGTTCCTTCATTTATCTAAAGATGGCAGCGCAAATTATTATCCTATTGATTAAGTAATTGTATTTTTTCTCTGATTGCATCTTAAAGATCACTGCTGAACTACTTCTGAAGTAAGATTGGCTCTTGTTGGCAGGAATAAATGAATAGAAAATAAGCTCTAGTGTTGAGCAGCAGTCTGTGGACCGGTTGACTGAGCCGAAACACAACAGTGGCTCCTCCAAGTGGTGCTGCGCTTACAAGACACGGTAGTGCAAATAAAGATGAGTCCAAACTTTTCACAATATTGCCTTATGTAGAGAGACACAGCAGAAGCTTTCTTTTGCTGACCTTGCCCTGTCCTTTACACTGGAGACTACCATTAAGCACCACTGCAATC
Organism: Centropristis striata; assembly: GCF_030273125.1. NCBI lineage: Eukaryota > Metazoa > Chordata > Actinopteri > Perciformes > Serranidae > Centropristis > Centropristis striata. The sequence goes on from NC_081523.1 coordinate 20,938,497, forward strand.
CTTCAATCCATACCTCACATAAATCAGCTACAATCAAAGCACCAGAGGGCTGCTACCTCCTGCAATACAATCACCCTCAGACTCACACACTCATGCACTAAAACTCAAATGCATGCCAGCATACGTGTGCGCACAAACACCCTTGAAACATGTCCTGCAAATGATAGATGTGTGCTGTCACTTGATACAGACTCTTCAGGAGGGATTATGACAGTCTTTATCATATACTTCAAAACTATAGACTCGATGATATGCAGCGTGTGTAGGAGCTCTAATTCACTCTCTAGTATGGATAAATTGAAAGTGGCTCTTATAAAGCCATCTGAGCAAAAAAAAAAAAAAAACCTTCAATTTCCTTTCCATTCATTCCCTTTGCACTTTTTTGACAGTGATGAGCTCTTTGTAGCAGCTTGAAACAATTTCACAGCAAGTGGACCAGGGGTGGAAATACAATAACATTTACTTGAAATGTAAATTAGCTCTCACACATCTAGCTCCTTGAAAATAATTGTCTTATATTCCACCTATTGTCTGGCAGACCCAAGTATGAGTCACACATTCTATTGTTTGCTTTTTGTGCTGTGAAATTGGGGTCATCAGATGTAGGAGTATTTTGAAAACTGATATTTTCGACTGTGTCAACAATGAGTCTGTCTGATTGAAATTGTTTCTATTCATTCTTCAGACAATTTATTGGATCACTCACCACTTAAAGAAGAATTATCTTTCTGTCATTTTCACAGAAAGCTCAAAATCCTACACGGAATATACTTATTTGGCACTTCTTTGGGGTCCTGAACCTCAGTTTCAGAACATTTTTTATAGTGCTATAAATGTGGTCAACTCTAATTAAATGAGGAATATGGCATATGGCAAAAAAATACAATAAGTAGGGATGCACGATATATATCAGGCAAAAAACAGGAAATGTATATGATTATGTTTTATTCCAATAATGAAATTATAGCCAATAAATTATGGGCCGATAATACGAAGCCAAACTGCTCTCAACAAGACCAGCATCTACACATTCCAATACAGTAGCTGACAGTACATACCACCACCGCTAACAGTCCTAAAATGGCCACACGATAATTATCCTCTCGCCAATGTGTACGTTACAACAGTTCTAAAAAATATTCTTAAAAGCAGCTATTTTTATTTTCAGTATTTAATTAATTGATATATCCTAAGCATATTAGAGATGGGGGAAAAAATCGATTCATAGTTTTGCAATATTTTTCGTGGCAATATTATATTGATTAATTGCTGCCAAGTGTTGATATTTAGCATTCCGACAGCCGGTGGGGCCATCAGTATTTTCACCGTTTTGTTTTTTTTCGGAGGGTGTAGCTGGCTCACTTTTAGGAATATACTGGAGATACTGGTATCATATCAAGCTAGAGGATCTAAGGAATCTATAGTCAGGATATTGTGTTGGGAAGTTGTCGAAAATAACGCTGCAAAGTTAGGCTTTTTTATGTTTCATTCAGAAACATTTAGAGCAGTGGAGCTTAAAGTTGAGGAAAGTTTGAGAAAATGCTGCAGTTGTTGTCATCCATACATGTTTGATATCAGTTCAGTTCAGTTTGACTGAATACTTTGTTGGTCAGTCTGTGGGTTTGACTCTCATTGTGGAGAAATGTAAAGACTGAAGTGAGATAAATAGACTGAGAATTTTCTCTTATTTGACAAAACAATTCTTGATTGAATTGAATTTGTGGACACAGACATTGCAGTTAAACAGTTAAATCGCAATATATTGTATTGCAATACTCACCGTATCGCAAAATGCTTAAAATCGCAATATCGTATTGTGACTCAAGTATTGTAACTTATCGTGGGGCGTCTGCTGATTCCCACCTAAAATCCGAAAGCATATATTTCATTTGTTTATTTTATTAGCACAATGCTCAATAAAACCCAAAATATGTATGTGAAGTTAAAAACTTTTCTTTTTAAAAAATGCAAAAAAATTAAATTATCTGTAATTGGTATCTGCTGAAAAAAATCTATATTGTGCATCCCTTAAAATAAGGATTGTTTTTATCAGGTTAGTGAGACTACATGTGGGCCTACTGCACACTCAGTTTAACTCAAACCCTCTGCTGAGCACTGCAGGAATGCTGTTGAGCTGCACCTGGCAGGATTTTATGTAGAAATGCGTCTGGATCATTAGTCTGATGGGAGCTGCAACTGAGAAAAGCTTTCTATCTCAAATAACTGAGACGCCATTTAGCCAGGTTAATGTCCGGTGTGATCCACTTTGTTAAATATTATTTGAATAAATTCCTCAGTAAAAAAAAAACCCACTCACATCATCTGATTTTTCATGTTCAATGTGCAGTAAGTTACATGTTGCACGTATGTGTAAGAAGTGAGGCACATTCTGGCTATGGACTCCCTCTAAGAAAAGATGTTCAGGGTAATTAGTGGCATAATTTAGTCCTTCAAGCTTTGGTATTTTACATTGCATCTTGTGTTGCCACCTCATCCTAGATTTAATTTATCACAGTTAATGAAGCACTAACCTTTCTCATTAAAGTGTTGTGATCGAGGTTGGTTACACTTGCGATGTTTCACACATGAAGTTTACTCGTGAGGGGGAATATCACACATGTTGTGAAAACAGCTGTAAGATATGAAGTCCGAGGCATGAATGACACTATAGAGTTGAATTATGGGAAATGTATGTGCCAGTGTATTGGGGGCTATCTCAGACTCTTCAAACTTTATTTTATAAACTTCTTTCTTCTTTAAATGCAATACAAAATCACTGGAGTCATTTAAAGTATAATGCTCATTATTCACTCAACTCAATAAATGTTTAAAGATAATATCACATTTCTTTGAGTCAGTGTTATTTGAGTTCATGCTGATTAATAGTCTATCAAAAATGTATGAGTATACCACTTAACAAGCTCACTTGTCTTTAATATCAATGAATGCCATTGTATTCTATGGTGCTGGTCTTTCAGCTTGCGATTTTGATTTACAGACTCCAACTTTACCATTTGGTTCACTCATGAAGGTCGTTAACTCAGATAACTGTTTCCAGCAAAAATGCTCACATAAAGCTACAGTACACTGCTGGCGCAATGTGAACATGGTCGACCTTACATTCTCCAGGACACAACTAACATGTACACTTACAATATTATATGATGAGATTGGGTTTATGGTTCATTTCAACTCCCTAACACCTAAAACGTCTAAAACAAAAACCATCAATGATGCTGCTTTAATACAAGGTACAATTTGAAGTGTAAGAATATATAAACACACTTATGTATTGCAATATGCTCTGTGATACTGTACTTTTTTATATTTCTTCTTGCTTAAATTGTTAATACTTCCTTATTTCTTGTTAATAATGTTTGTATCTATTTATTGTTATTCTTTCTATTTTTGCTATACACTTTTTGCTGCTATGACGCTGGCAATGTCCCTGTTGAGGGACTAATAAAGGATAACTCATCTTATCTGTATTGATTCTCAAAACAGGTTTACATGCAAATATTTGTAGCAGACAGATTGCACAAAAAGTAGTGCTATGATGTCGGAGTAAACTTTTTGAACTCAAATTTTATGCATATGGCAGCGTGTGTTTAATACTATGACAGTTTTCCTTAAATTAGATTTGAAAATACAATACATTGCCTTGCTTACACCATTGTAATCATAACAGGTATACAACAATACGCTGGATTGTGACGCTGATATAGTGAGACAATACAATTTGTCAGATTTTACCAAACCTCCATTAAATTCATCTGTAATTTAATTAGTCTTGGCCATAACCTGTAGTCTATAAAGAATAAATATCTAATTTTACTGTCAGTTTAGAGACTTACTGGAGGAAAGAGACTTGTCTGTGGCCTTTAAAACTGTATTACTTCTTTCTTCTTACTGCTGACAGATAATTAAGGAAGCCTTTGTGTCAGCGCCAGTTTATAGCTCACTGTGGACCAGTTAAACCAAAGACAAGGTTGTGTAAAGCCTGCAGCAAATTATTACAGTGTCACAGTCACACATTGGTGTGTTGTGCACAAACAGTAGAACGACAATGAACATTCAGTAAAAATCCTATAAAAAAAATAAATTTCTTGTACATTTTAAAGATCCTTACAGTTAAATTCAAGGCACACTATGAATGAAAACTGTGTGCTGCTCTGCTTTGAAGTGCCAGCAGAGGTCGCCAGAGAGCTATAGTTGCTTTTATGTCTCACACAAATATCTTTTCTGTCCTCTCGCATGATTTAAAAAATCATGTTACAGAAAATATATACGTTTCTGTTGTTCTTTTTAAATCCATAGTAAAATGCATACTATACTAAATATATTATACACACACAGCATATTATACTCAGTTATAGTTCTCCTGATATAAAATTGAACAATTTTAAGCTTTTTTAGTGTTTTTATCCTTTTATCCTGAACCAAGAGCCTTTTTTCCATCCCTCTTACACACGTACACACAAGTCATTGTCTACTATCCCATTTCTCTCATGCACATGGCCCACTACAGTTTATAATGACATCACTGACCCAAGGCAGAAGTAGGCCCTGCAGAGCTGGGCATGACTCACTTCTCTTCGTACAGCCCAGCAAGAAACGGCAGGCACGCAGTGGCGAGGCAAATCTCACCCGGCATCTCTCTCATCAGATATGATTCAATACGGGACACTGATGACTGACTGAACACAGAAATGGCACTTTAATGCGTATGTTGCAAGCCCAGTACTAGTGGTTTTCTGCCCTTCTAATGACCCGGCTAGTTAGAGAATGAATGGCAGCGTAATTAATGCTTGGTGCCTGGCCAGTCGCTTCCCATACATTTCCATAGGCTTGGGAAAATGTACCAAACCAAACACAGATGCAAATACATAGGCATTTATGTTGGGGGCTGGCATCATTTCAAACATGATGAGGAGCAGCCATACTCTTTTCATTATGCTCTGTACTGTAAGTCAAACTGGAAAATATAAAGATTGCAAAGCTGTGTCATCATATAACACTCCAGGCCAGAGTTTGATTTACTGTCCAATGTATTGTTGCTTATTGTGAACCGCACAGCACAATCCTACTACCAGGGGTTTGCCACACATACACACACGCATACCCAGAAAAACCTGACGCTGCATCCAAGCACATTAGAACATTTGCACCTAAGGCACGACACGATTTTTCCCTTGGCACAATGACTCCAGCTCCTGTGAATGTGTCTGCTCTGTCTGTGTTACACTTTTCTCTCCTACCATATTTTTATTTCTTCCATGTGAATGCACACACAGTATTACAGAGCAGCCAGACCTTTATAAAATGTTATATATTTATTCTACATATATAAAACTACAGCCCCCCGCGACCCGAATGAGGAAAAAGAGGTTAATGGTAATGAATGAATGAATGTATTATAAATATGTGACTTTCTAACTTCACTTTCTCTATTCAAAGTTCTGGTTTCAGTTTGGTGGTTGGCAGTTGTTTTAAGCAGGGCTTTGTCAAAGTAAACATTTTATCAACAGTAGGCCACTCCCCAAATAGCCTTCTTGGAAGAGTATTATAACCGTGTTGAAATACTTGATTTGCTTTGTTTATCTATCAGTTAACAAACTAGCTGTAGCACTAGCAGGGTGAGGCTGATGCAATATTCTGAATAACTGGTACTGAATAAACACTTAACCCTCTGGAGTCCATCTATTTATTGAAAATACACATGTTTTATTTACATTAATAACTTTATTTATATATGATATGTAGACAAGTTGAGAAAGCCAGCTGAAAGTGCAATCATAGGAACTTTCACAGTGTGCCATTTATGTTTCATTTATGTTAGACCATTTTTAAAATGTGAATTTTCTTTCTACAATGAAAACTATTACTATTTTTTAATTTACGTGCAAATAGACTGTTTTGTAGTTTTCTGCTGTTTTTGTGTGTATAAATGTTTTTAAAAAGACAAAGACTTCCTGGCAGCTTTATACTTTGTTAATTAAAATAAAATGAAAAATCTGACTGACAGCCAGTCTGTGTCGAGAAAAAGGAGACATGCATGTGATGTAAGGACAGACTGAAAGATGCTAAACAGAGACAGAAATTAACTGGACTTCAGAGGTTTAACGTCTTTTAGTCCTTTGGTAATTATGTGCATTATTTAATAGTGTAACACTGACTGTGTATGCTGATTTACCTACCTAGGGGTGTGCTGAAGAGTTCAGATCCGTTTTAACAACTGTGCAGAGGGCAGACTGGTCCAAGATGTGTTAGCTTGGCGCAGCAGTGGTTGGAGATATGAATAAGGCAAATGTAAGATAGTTAGTTGGTTAGCCTCCGACAAAAGAGGAGATACACGCCTCCTGCTAACAAAGCGAGTTGTCTAATTAGCTTAATTAGCGTTTCTAACGTTAGCCACTGGCGACATAAATTAATATATTGTTTTTCTTTTTTCCAATGAAGACTTCAGAGACAAACTACTATCTTCAACTTCATTAGATGCGTTTAGCTTGTTTAGCACCTGCAAGCATAGTGAGGGCGGAGGAGTATTTTAGGTATGTATTTTTCGTTTTTGCCCTATTGTCTTTTGGCCTACCCTTCATTAAACAATGCTGCGTTCAAAGTCTGCTCTCCAGCCCTGAGTTTTAGCAACATTCGGATTCATACATGCAAACACAGCTGCAAAACATTTGCATTAGACTGGAGATTATGTAAACATCCCATGCAAAACTTCCTCCATTAAACTGGATAATTGCACAGTGCACATAGGGTGTTCAAAATCCGCTGAACTGTCCTGAAACATATACTTCACAGAAATAATGGTGCGTGCAGTGAATGTTTTTGCCAGCGTAGGAGCTCCCTCCCATGGGCAGGATGTGTGACTGTTACACTGGGTTAAGGTAAGCAAATCAGACAAACCAGTCAGCTCAGGAAAAAAAAAACACTGGCAGAAGTCTGCTGTTCAGAGGTGATATGCTGTTTCTGATTTCTCGTCATGTTATGTAAAGAAGACCCACCCTCTGAGGCTCAGTTTGGCCTCGGATTATGTGAGGAGAGCCAGAAAGCTGATTACATATCTGTAATCTTGTTTTTATAAAAACATTTCCAGTGGCAGAAATACAAGGAGAGCAGGGCTGATTTCTCTAGTGAACCCCTGCAATGATCACATTCGTTTGAAGCTGCATCAAACCACAGAAATGCTGGCATTTCATCTACGTAATAACAGGCAACCATAAAACCAAATATTTTCCTGCAGATATGATTGCCCAACTTGTTCTACCAGGGAACGCATTTCCCATTAATTAGGGGTTGAGCTGGCTAGTCTGTCTTCTTGATGATTTGAAGTCAAAGTAAAATGGCAGAACAGATTAATCACAAACTCTTGATTTCCCTCAGCTATTTAATCTGTGGAATTGGTGCATATAATGTAAATATAACCCTTATCTCACCCTGGCTTTTGTTCAGTAAGTAATGCTGTAGTGCACTAAACTTCACAAAAGCTCATTTTAGTAGAAACCTCACTGACTCCCTGACAGATGACCTTAGTATGCAGCAAATCACACAGTTCAGAATATATGTATTCAGTAAAATAATACATCCACTGTATCCATCCAATTATATTCGGTACATTATTTAAAGCGATGTTACTCTATAACTTGATCATTTGTTTGACTGATTTGTGAGACAGAGCCGAGTGCAAACACATCTCGGTGATACAGATCAGCTTGTTATGAGATATGAGATTAATTTGTGTCTGCCTGAGGCTTGTCAGCCAACATCCTTAGATGGTCACATAGAATTAGACCCTGAGAGTCCACCGAATGTTCTTCCACCCACTGTGGTGAGAGGAACAGGGACTAGGAGTGAGAGAGAGAAACAGAGAGTGACGTTTTACTACAGAAAGCATTAATCCAGTTTGAACCAGCAGACAAATGAAACCAGGAAGAGGGTAAACTCATTCAAGGGAACATTTTGTGTATCTGTGTGAAGTATAGTCCCATCTCACATCTGTTTATGGATAAATAACAGATGAATATGAGGTGGATAAGAATTTGATGAGACATTCAGATATCCGTAAGTGATGATGAGCTATTATTGGCACTGTATCGCTGCGATGTAACAACACCATAATGTGGTGTTGATAATATCTCATTCAAAAAGGACATTTTAATGGCAAGTGAATTACTGCTAATTTTGAATACTTTAGTCTGCCAGTTGCATGGAATATGTTTTTATACGAATACAGAATCTTATTAAAAGCCGCACATATGTCAAATCTATTCATGAGTCTGCCAATTACCACACAATCATTACCTAATATAGAATCTAAACATAGCAGATAACATACTAACGAGGGAAATTTGTGAGATTCATCTATAGCCAAAAATCCACTTCAAATGCATCCTCTTATAAACTAATACAGTATCAGTAAAATTATTTTTTGCATGTATAAGCTTAAAGGGATAGTTCAGTTTTATTAAGTAGGGTTGCATGAGGTACTTGCCCATAGTCTGTGTATTACCTGCAGCAGACTGGGGTTTGCCAGTTTGGAGATTGGAGTATGGACATGAAAGCTTCATAAAGTACCACTAAAGACGAGGGGAAGCAGTGAAACATATTTAACTACCTAAAAATATCTCACAAAAGTATATTGCTTAGCTATTATGTTGGTTCTCCTGTGTGCTTCTCCAAATTGGGGCTGTGCTGATCATAGACCTCATACAACCCCACTTCAATAAATCCAAACTCTTTAAATGTAGCATAAGACAAAAAGCTTGGCAGGCTAGCTGTTATGATGGCATAACATTTGTCTGATGATTATTGGAAATTAAGTATATGAGCAAAATGTGAATGCGGTATTGTGTGAGGCATTGTGTTTCTCATGAAGCCGATATAACAGGAAACTTATGTGTGTGGAAGCTGGAGTGTATTTACAGTTTGAAATGAGTCAATAGGAAACATACTAAAGTACATTTTACCCGACAAATCACATCAACGAAAATACTTTTTCTGAAACTCAATACTCACACTAACATGAGTAATGATATTCCATAAATCAACACACACACGTTATGTGTCTACATTTAAACGATTATCGCGTCTTGTCCCTTTTAATGACAGCAGGCATTTTTCCCCGCTTGCAAATGTGGCAATTTGTAAGAGTAACAAGCACTTATTGATGGTGGCAGACACATGTTGCACAAGCTTGTTCTTTTGAAGCTACGCCACCCCTTATTCAGGATTATTCACATGATCCAATGCAGTAACATTAAAAACATGATTATTCTTCATAAAACTGACCTGATGCAACATGCTTGGACTGTTGCCAAGCCTGTTTGGCAGAGTAAAAGAGTGGGCAGTTCAAATAACCACCTTAATAAAAAAGGTGCATTGGATGTGTGTTTCATAGAGTAGAGTGATTTATATGTGCAAGCGAAGCCAGCCTGATCTAATGTTAGCTAGCTGGCTTCACTCCATTCACAGTGTCTACACCAAGCAGGGTTCTTATCAGGGCCGTGACCTGATAAATAATATAGGACACCTGACCAAATGCCCTTGTTTTAATACAACTCTTGCCAACTGGCAAGTAGTCTCTACTGGCAGGAAAGCATATGTGGATATCATTCAGAGAAAGGTAGAGGCTTAATGCAAATATCAAGGGTAAGCTCAAGTGATTCCTTTTTGGCCCCTTTGCTGGAAAAAAAATCAAAAATCCATGTGCCACCTCTTATGTTTATTCATCCCTTCCTTGCACAAACACGAGCTGTCAAAGACCCTTAACTCCAATTACTCTGTGGTGTGTGCTTACTCTAACCACTGCAATCACTTCTCAGTGAGAGACAAGTTGATATGTTACAGTGCAACACTATCCAGTTGCTTGACTCTGTTGGAGACGCTGTGGTAGAGCTGGAACGCTCATTAGGTGCTGAATGCACTCATTTCACTGTCCTGCTCAACTCTCAAACTGTTGAGAGTTGTGTTCGTTTTTCGCTATTGTATGTGATACTGTCCTGTGCTAATAGTCACTGTACTGTTGGAAAGTGAAAACAAAACAAAGGAGTTGGGTTTCAAGGAAAACATTGGCCAAATCTGCAGAAGCACAAAGCTTTCTAGTCTTCTATCTACATCTCGTGTTTTCAAGAGCATTGCTGTGACCTAGTCTAAACATAGAAAATGTCAACAGTTGTTTATGGAAAGTTTTACTGCAGTGCAGGAAAACAAAGTATTCTCTATTCGTTAAACAAAGCACCAGGATGTGTCGTGCGAGAGATGACCAAAAGATGACCAGCGCATACCATCGCTCTCTGGAGACATTATCAAGCCCCCCCACCTATTCCCTACACAATTCAGGCAAGGGCAGATGCCAAATCACTCACTGTGCGTCTGTAAAAGTAGTGTTAGCTCTTGATTTTTATAGGAAGGAAAAAAAGAGGACACAATAACAGGACTTCCAGTGTAACAAGAGGAAAGGGAAGTACAAGTGAACTTGAGGCCCCAGCTGTTTCTCTCTTCTTTTGCTTCTTCTTCTCCTCTCTCATGTCCCTTGGAGGTCATTTTTCCTGTCTAACGTAACATCACACACAGATGCTGCTGCAGAGGCACAGATCCTCGTCATCTGTTTCGTCAGTGTGTGCTTATGTTGGTGTACATGACATCAATTAAAGGCTATATCTGCCCCACAGCTGACCATGACACTGTGTGTAAGATGTTGTGTTGTGGTTCCCTTGATACCAGCCAGCTGTGCTGAAGGTCACTGTTTATTGGACTCTACTACAGAGAGAGAGGGCAACAGAGAGGACGAATGGGGGTCACATTTATCTTCTTATATCTCATGCTGTTTTGAACAGATCTGTGTATGTCATGAAGTGTCATGGGATGGTCTCAAAACATGTCTGTGGTGCTGCCTTTTAAGGACATGCAATGGGACAGACTCCATATCAGGTTCAAAAGTCACACACCTTGGATTTAATATCAAACAGGACATTCGTCACAGGATTCATGACAATATAGCCAAACATCTGGAGGCAGGGAACATCTTTTACCAAAGCAACAAACCATTCTTGATTACCAAAACCTGTTTCCTGCCACTTGAAAGTTAGAAACAGATGTAAAAGTAATTGATGAAAGTACCTTTGAAAGCATCTCTTTAAAAGGACTGGACTTTTACAATCAATCAACCAGTCCAGTAAATGTTACTGAAGCTTGATAGACCAGCAAAGTCCCAGAATGGTCTTTAAAAGCCTTGAGTGTACAGATACTTTCCTGCTCATTGTTATGGGAACAGATTTTCTAATAAAAGAGATTCTTAAATGCTTTTGGCATTGCTTGCATATATGTGTTTGTGTGTGCATGTCTGTGTGTATGTATGCATATTGCAGAGCCTCCGCAGAGCTTTGGAGGGCTTTGTGCATAGTCTCCCTCGCCAGAAAAACAAACAGTGCCTTTTATTACAGTAATGAATATGCTTTGGGAAGCAAATAATATAATTTTCCATTAACTCTAACTTTAAAATGCCAAGAAGGGCTCAGGGAAACCTGTGACATTTGACTTTGTTGGCACCGAACACTGCAGCTTCCCACTCTTGCTCAACCCCTGACCCTTCACCTCTGGAAACTCATAAAAGCTACATCACTCACTGCATCACTCAAAGATGCTCCCACTAACAGCCATCTGAATACAACAGTCTGATAAACACTTCGGTCTACATTGCAACTTTAAAGGGGAGCTATAGGGCGCCCCAGGAATGAGTTCTTTAACCTTGAAGTGACTTAGCATTTTAGCACCCTGGGGTCTCTCCTCTCAAACTCAATGAGGATTTTGAATGTTTTTTTGTTTAGAAGCCTGAAATAAGGTCTGTGGTTTACACAAGCTGAAGAGATGTTTGTGTTTTGTTGTATACCATTAGCTTTTTAATTTTGTCGGCTGCATTAACACTAAATATCATGAAAGTGTAGTTCATTTGTGAACACAGTTGCCCTCTTTTATCAAACGAGCGTAGAAACCAGCGCAGATATGATGGTATATTTCGTCTTACGACAGGGTTCACGTGTGATTTATCAAACGATCGTATCTCTCCAATCACAGCGTAAAAATGATCGGCTTTTGATAAATGTGGCGGCTTGAAACAAGTGTCATTTAAATGTCACGTCCTAATATATACCCGATTCAGATGGCTCGCCTCGAGAGTTTACGACACCGAAGGACGCAATACGGCCAAAAAGAGGACTTTCCCCCCCCTAAAGTCAGCTTTATTTGCAACATGCACCGTTACAAATAACAACAGTAGCTGTTAGTAGAACAGTAGATATAGACATATTACAGAAAAATGCAGCAACAGAGGTTTATGAATTAAAAGTACTTATAGTTATAAAGTCAAACAAGTTCGGTGAATATTTTCCATTTGGAGCACAGACTTAAAGGTTTTCACAGCTTTTTGGTTGAAGGAGGTAAACAATGTTTTAAAGTAAGTTTTAATACAAAAAGAAGAGGAATTTCTCAGAGGCAGAAAGTGAAACACTGACGTCCAACAGCTGCAACACAACAAACTGGTTTTGTTTGGCAGCATAAAAAGTGAAAAGAAAGGAAATCAGTCAGCAGAGTAGCGGACCATTCAACTCCCGGTGTATAAATTTCATTTATACATTGTGATATATAAAGGCTTATTCATTCATTCATTCATTCATTCATTCATTACAATTAACCGCTTATCCGCAATTGGGTCGCGGGGGGCTGGAGCCTATCCCAGCTGCACTTGGGCGAGAGGCGGGGTAAACCCTGGACAGGACGCCAGACTATCGCAGGGCTAACACATAGAGACAGACAATCACACTCTCATTCACACCTACGGGCAATTTAGAGTCACCAATTAAACCTAAGTGCATATAAAGGCTTATATATATATATATATATATATATATATATATATATATATATATAATATCCAAATATTGTTATTATTATGATGGAGAGATATTTTTCACTTCTTTACATTTACTAAGAGATATGTGCAGTCAGAGGAGCGTGTGGCAGCGCTGATTGGAAATATTTCTATTCGGGCACCACCGCTGGTGAAGAAGACGCTGGCGCTCCGTTGTCCAGCAGGATAACAGTAAACAGCAGAAGACAACAACATTTAATAGCCTCGGGTAGTATTCTGATTAAAGAATTTCATGGTCGCAGGGTGTATTTATTTTAAATCATGTTTTAATGATAAATGATCGTCTAAACATGTTTTGCTTTGTCACAATTAAAAATCAAAACACCACAGAGTTTTTATCAGCTCCAGGCATCGATACAATAGTCTAAGATCAATTCTCCCACTCAGACTTGTGGACTTCACGCTGACTTAAATTTGCGTACACGAGCTGAGAGCAGAGGTGAGATCTGATCGTACCCTCTGCTCATGTCCAAATTTATAAATGCCGAGCCTTGCATAGATTTGATCTTACGCCCACTTTACGCTCACTTTCTGACGTACACTCGTTTGATAAATGAGAGCAAGTGTGTTTGCCACAGAGCTTATTTTCGGCCATCATCCAAAATCCAACGCAAAAATCTCAATAGGCCTCTGGTGATGCTTCTTCTGGGTTGACCTACAAAAATACGTCCTTTCTTTTGCATTACATTATGCTTAATTTTTATTTTTATTTTAAATTTAACGTTTACATACCTTAATGTCAAAAAACATTGCCCTCTATTCACCCTCTGAGACCCGCCGTTGGTGCTACTGTCTCTTTAGGACCCCCTCCTGAAAAAGCCCAGTCAGTACTGATTGGTCAGTGTTTCCAGAACTTCCACTTTTGCCATCTCTGTACTGTCCATCATAGCAGCACTTTTGACCTTGAAAAATCACCAAAGTAACAACACTGGCAACCAAGATTACAGGTGAACGTGATGTTAACACTGCAGTAACATGCCTTAAGCAATGACCATATATAGTAGCGTAACACACACTGACATCAGTTTGAGCTGAGAGTAGAAAAACTGAGTTTTCAGAATATTCGGAAACTTGAGGTCTTTGCTCACACGGATTGCTTTTACATATATTTATCACCTTTTTTTAAAAACTTTTTCAATGTTTTATATGAACATTGTAACATTATATGTATGACACAAAAAAGGCAAAGCATTATAGGTCCCCTTTAAATTCAGGTCTTATAGATCATCATCAGTGAAGCCAGTGGAGGATTTATGCATATACAGTACAGACACACACAGCTGCAGAGATCCTTCTTCCCAAGACTGATACTAAGACATCAGGAGCAGCGCAGGTGCTTTTTGTCCCTATACAGTACACATCGAGCTAAGCCCATTACTCTGTGCTCCCATTCACTCACAATGGCAAGCCGCAACACTCATTCAGAAAAGAGACCTATAGGGCAACATAATGAGGATACAAACAGAGGTTAAAAACTCATGATGACTGCTGTGCAGTTTTAAATCAGTCATTGTCGAGTCAGCGCAGCCATACATTATTCAGCCTGGTCTGACAAGGTCCGATCTCTGCACAGTAAATGCCTCATCACAGAACTAGAACAGAGGATGAGAGCGCAGACACTCCTGTCATGTAGGTCAGAGTCTTGGCCTGTGACTACAGTCTCTATCTCAGGTGAAGCACAGGTGAAACAATGGCCTCAGTGTTTTGCTCTCATCCCATGGACTCATCCACATGGAGACGGAGTGCAGCACTGGCTGGCAGTCTGACAGTATATATTTGCATAGTAGAGGTCAGGTACAACACAAGGCTCCCTGTGTTCTACTCTGCAATAAAGGAGCTCTGAGACAAGCAGGCTGACAGACAGGTAGATATTAGAAAAACAGCAGGCTAAGCCCCCTACTTTGAAGCAACAAAAGGTAGGAGACAGCAGCTTGTTTGGATACAGTTTTTGTAGCTGATGTCACATGCACAACTTTTAATTTTTTTTTGATGGCTTCACACAAACAAAATATACAGCAGATTGAAGAACTATCATGGCAAGCTGCTTTTTCATGAAACAAACTTTATGACAATGCCATTACTGGCTCCACCGAGGAGGCGGGCTGGGATATGAAATATAAACAGATCCATATGTTTGTGAGCTGGTCAGCTGGCTGAACATTAAATCCTCCTGGGTCTAATTTACGTGTAATGATATGATGTAACTTATAAACTCACTCTTCCTGTGTTCATACAAGTGAGTACACATCATATCAGGACAATGCTCCACTCCTTTTAAGGACTGAAACATTTGCAAAGTCGTGCATGCTATAGCGAGCTGCTTTGACTCGTGATTGATAAGTATTTCTATGGAAATCAAGGGAGTTGTTCTTTGACTGAGCTGCAGAGGTGATAACCCCTTAAAGGGAACCGTTGAGTATTGCTCTAACACATGTGGTAGCTTAACAAGGATAACTCTGACACGTGCTCACACTTCTCACCCAAACACACACTCACTGCCAGACTCATGCTATCATCGTCCGTCAACGTCTGTTGTCTGTCCCTGTTTTGCCTTTCCCTTACTCTATTAGGTTATACTCTGTGTTTACGCTGGAGTCAAATTATATTTTTTTTGTAGATGCTGATGGGATCAAAGTGCTCCCGACTCGAATACAAACAATGACTGTGTCATTTCTTGTTTCCTCTGAATTTATGTGTGACTGCAGCACAATTTGGAGCAGGCCTATTTATAGCCGACTACCGCCACCACTACCCTGCAGCCTGAAAGTCACACCAGGAGATTTTGGGAGGGGAGTCCTTGAGCTCTTCTGTCAATGCGAAGCATTGCAGTGACAAGTTTGCAGATGAGGTTGGTCACCGTGAAGTCGCACTGCACCGTCACCTACCCTAGGCACAAGGCTACATCCTTCAAAGACACACAGTGTAAGTACATACTCTCAGTAAGCTCATGCATGTATACATCTAAGTGCATGTATGCCCATGCTTGTGTACATAAACACAAACACTATTGCACATGTGGACACAGTTGCACACGCACGCACACAACTTCTAATTTCAGAAAAGTAGGTAAGAGTTTATGGTTGTCTTTGTGTGTATTTAATATCATTGTGTAAAATGTGTGATGTATTCTTTTTGTGATGTGTTACTTTCGCTCCAATAGTAAGCCCATAACAAGAAGAGCTGCGGTTACATTTATTGCCATAGAGGAGTAACAGGGAGGAAAAGAGAGTAATATAAAAACTTACTTGATTTGTTTTTGAGAAAGTTCCAGAAAGAGGTTATTTATCCACTCCTGGCTACCGCACAGTGTCTTCTGTTTGCTCTCTGAGAGTTCCAATCAGATAAACCAAAACAAACAAAAGTATCTGGTGTGCATCTCTAACACAGCAAGTCCCACTCTGCTGCTCTCTGATGCTCTCTGGAATAAGGAGGGAACTCTGCTCACGGCTCCCAGACTCACAACCAATCATGTCAGAGAGGTTCCTGCCTATCGGCCAATCCCGTGCCTCTCATGCTCCGGCCTCCCACCCCTCCTCCTCCTGCTGGAAGTTCCCATGGTTGTGGACAATTTGGAAAAGAGAGGAGAGGAGAGGGAAGAGGTTTATGAAAGGGTGTGGAGGGGAAAGAAGTCAAACAGAGTGGGAAGAACTGATGTATTGTAGTGGATTTAGAAGTGGGCAGTTGTGAAAACATTTCCTTTAGGAAAAAGTCATGTCAGATAGAGAGACAAAACTCTGGAATTTTTTGTGTAATCTACCAGTGGTTTTGCAAAAGATTCATTAACCTGCTAAGACATCTTTACACAATATTTATTGTACCCTGAGTTTTTCTTTGCTTTAACTACCTTTTTTTATTTGTTTTGCTTTGGTTTGAAATGGTAAAACTGTGCTTTTTACTCCTTTCTTTCAGTTGGCAGAGGGGGGCTGATATGTCGAGATTTACCCTGTTTCACTACTGCCTACTGTAGTCACAGTGGAGAACTCAGGCTGTCGGAAAAAAAAGGTCAGCCTATATGGCATCGCATCACATCTCCTTAATTTTAAGGAAAACTTCAATTTTTTTCCAATTTCTGGATTTCGTAACTTTTGTACAGAGCTAGAATTGTTGATTTCACTCTTTATGCTAAGCTAACTGTCTCTTGGATCCATCTTGCACTGAGCATGGATATGAGAGTGGTATTAATCTACTCAACTTACTCTCAACAAGAAAGCAAATAAGCATATTTCCTCCATTCCTTTTGGAGATGCCCAAAAAACAGAGACAAATGACAAGTCAATGAAATCTCAATTAAATCCTAGTCCGACTTTTTAGGATATTTTTGCAAGACAAAAACTATGAAACAAAAACTGTGACACTGAAAAATAAAGCTTGAATCTGTTTTGACATATTAAACTACGTAACACACTCACAGAGACTTGCTATTCCCAGAGGTGATGTGACTCTCTTATGCTTCATCGACCGTGGGGAATACAGCGTACTCTGACAGAGACATGAATTGCAAATGTTCTTTGTATGTAACAACACATTGACAAGACAGATATGGCTTGTGTTGCAGAGCCAATGAACGTCTGCTCTGTCATATTTATTTAGGCTCCAAAGCTATCAGTGACACACACTGACGCACACATTCACACACACTCAGACACCTTTGTCTTTGCCCTGGAGGGACTAGAGCCATGGTGTTTGGTCAAGAGACATTCTCACCTCAGTTAAGAGGTGATTCCGTCAGGCAGGACTTTGAGCTGTTGCCTGGTTATCTACAACATTTGGATAAGGATCTGAGATAAAAACGATTGTGCGTAAAGCTTTGTGTGCTTTTTTTTGTTTGGACAGTAATGGTGATGCCATGATGATGCGAGTACACGGATACAAAGTAGGTCTAATTGTGTTGTAATAGTGAGCCCTAGAGGTGCAGGTGGATGGAGTTCGTCACCATTTATCTGGGCCAGGCTAGCTGTTACCCTCTGTTTATGCTGAACAGACATTTGTGATAATGGTATCAATATTCTCAGCTAGAAAAGAAAGCGAATATGAACCGTATATTTTCCAAAATGCCAAATGTATGCTTTAACTTTAGACCCACTTCTCTGGTGAATGTTTTCCCTTGGGAATCTCCCTCAGAGGATGGAGAATGCAAGATGCAATTGAACACTCTGGAAAAAAGCAGTTGAGTGGACCTTGAGTAAAGATGTTTAAACAGTTATTAGGGCCCGAGCAGGCAACGACCTGCGAGGTCCCTATTGTATTTCGAATGATTTTTTTTTCTTCTTCTTCCCAAATGATCGCATTTTTCACTGCCTGAACATACCCCAAAACTCATGAAACATTAAATATAAGTCACACCTGGCGAAAAATTTTATAATCTGTTGTCATCCTGAATTTCCACCACTAGGTGGCGCTATAATAAAGGAAAGTGCGTTTTGGCTAATAACTCCCACATACTTTATCACACATTCAAAAACCTTATATCCACGCGTTCGCTGAGTTACTGAATCTCGTGATATAGGCCACGCCCATTTTCGCCCAGAGTTTTTTTTTTTCCGCAAATTCGCGAAATGTCGTAAACCTACTTTTTCGAACTCCTCCTAGGAAATTTCATCGTTTTTCACCAAACTTTGCACACAGCATCTATGGACCCTCATAACAAAAAGTTATTAAAATAATTTTGATAACCCAAAGAATACTCAAGTTATTAAATAACTTCCTGCAGGTGGCGCTATTTTCAACACAAAACACGAAGTGTTGCATATGTCCACATTGGTGTGTCTGAATGACATGAAACTCAAGATCCTACTTCCCCATGAGCCCCTGAGGCTCTGTGCAAAATTTTGGCCGATGACCACTAGGTGGCGATCTTTAAATTGAAGTATTTTATATCTCCAAATCTGTTGGTCGTATTAACACCAAACTTGGTATACTTATTGTCAATGCCCTCCTGAATTGAACCAGTAATGCGCTGTAATTGTTTTGTGTACAAGGTCTCCACGTTGAGCTGTGGCTCACCAATCAGTCTGCTAGACCACTTTACTATTTGGTTGACTGAGTTTTTATTTTTCAATGAGAGGTTGCCTTCGGGGTGTGTGCGTTACAGGGGCCAGTCTATACCACCTCTATGAATTTCATTGCCTTAAGTGTTATAGTGTGGCCACGGTACCAAATATGAAATTAGACTGCCACCACAGTGCCACCTAGGGGCCGATCAATAAAACCTTAAAGGGTTATCCTCAGGAGGACATTGACAATAATTGTACCAAGTTTTGTATAATAATGCACAAACTATCCCTTTAATCCTCATACAGTGTCTGAAGGAGGACTCTTAACTGATATGTATACGTTAGAAGAGGCAGGTAGCAATGGTGGAAAGTAACTAGGTGGCACTGTGGTGGCAGTCTAATTTCATATTTGGTACCGTGGCCACACCCCGACACGAGTGTACTGCGAGGGCCCGTTCAGTACTGCTTGCAGTCCTAGTTTAATAACTGAGTCTGAAGCAGCCAATCTTGAAATGACTCTGGTGATGTCATGGTGTCAACAGGTTTATCTCAGCTTGACTTTTAATTTAAACCAGAAAGTCTCCTGTTTTGCAAACTCAGGGCGTTAGTGGAAAATCTTGCTAAGTTTAGGCAACAGAACTACTCGATTAGGTTTTGGAAAAGACCACAGTTTCTCTTAAAATAGACTTTTTCTGGCAGAAAACCCTGAACGATAATGTTTCCCATGTGCTATTGCAGCTTGACCCATTCATGGTGCTACAAATTGGAATATCGAGCATCTGCAGCTTTGCTTTTGACAATGCTTTTTTTATGTTTCTTTGATGTCTCAGAGTAATAAATTGTTGGAGCACTGCTTTATTAAATAGGACCAATAAGACCTTTTCATCCACAGGAGCATTTAAAATAGTGCCCTTACTGGTGGCAGGAGATCAACACGTCCTGGGTAACGTTGTGAATAAGTTGAAGTTTGGTTAGGCTTAGGCAACAAAACTACTTGGGTTTAGGAAACATTTTTAGTTTTGGTTGAGTCATCTTACCACACCAACCTCCTCCCTTGTCACTTTTCTGTTACACACCTGACTTCCTTCTTTGCTTTACTACAGATGTCACCGCCTAACAAAACCAAAAAATATGGGTTATAATAAACTGCTTCTACAAACACCCTGTGGTTTTGATTTTTCAGAAGAGAATAGTCTCTGCAGGTCCAAGTTAAATTCAGTCAGAGCACATGTGATCTCTTCAGATAATGAGCACTCTCACCCATGAACAGCTTGAAGGGTAGCACAGAGTACAAAGCAGCACCTATGTAACATCACTATGTATGGCAAACATCAAGACTAATCAAATCAAATTAAAGTGTGTACCTTATGAGAGGCCCCTCTGGACAACTGTTGCCTAATCTTCCTCCCGTCCATTCTTACATGTCTGGAACATGTTCAGCTTACGGCTCTCATCCAGACAAACAGCTCAAAACATCATATTACTCACACAGCATTTGTATTGCTGATTCCTGTGGTTGTACATTTTCCAGCATTCTGTCAATGTTAAGACTGTGAAACTAAAAATTATGGCAACTACAATAACAAGAGTGAACAAAGCTCAGAGAGTCCATAAAGCCACAAAAACATGTCGAGGGATGAGATAATAGGAAATAGCACCCAGCAAATATGACTGCACTGTTGTTACTTTTGAGCATTTCTGAGAACACATTTTGAGGTAATGTTCCCAATGTTCCCCGAGTGAAGAGACTCGCTCGTACAAATACATGCTGAAGGTAATGTACCTCTTCTCTCATCCAAATATTGACTGGGAGCATGAACAGCTGTAACAGCTAGACATTTTTCACACAGTGGATAATGGTGATGATATTTGAATCAGACTAGCTTTTCAGTCTGTCTCATCCATCTCCGGTGTAAAACAGAATGCAGGATCTTCATTTGAAGTCACAGGTTTTAGGTTCAAGCAGTTAAAGGAAGGGTTTAAAATTTCCGGAAACATGCCTATTTGCTTTCATGTCAAGAGTTAGATTAGAATATCGATATCACTCTCAAAAGAAGATCATTATCTCCTGTTTTAACTGGTTTGGAGCAAACAAAGTAGGCTGCAGACTTATCAATCACATGGTAGCCACACCCTAAACTATACCCTACTTTATTGTCTATTTTGCTGTAAATGGGACCATAATTAAAATGCTGCAATGAAGAACAATTGAAACTAGCAATTGAGACCATAAACTCATTATTAAAAAGTTCACAGAGGTAATATATCAAGTGAGAAGTAGAATCATTTTCTCATAGACTTCTGTGCATCTGACTTCCTTTTGCAGCCCGTGGAGTCGCCCCATGCTGGCCATTAGAAAGAATGCAATAACTATTTTGACCTAGAGGCTATATGGGCTTCTTTTATACAGCATATGCTTGCAATTAATATCTAAATGGTAAATTCACTTTTATGACAAGAGGATAAGCTTGTACGAAGCAAGACAGGCAGACAGAAATACAAAGAATAGAGTAGGCAGGCCCTCAGGGAACAGCCAGACAAACAGGCATGCAGCCTGGGATTCAGCACAGCAAGCAAAGCAGAGTGTTACAGTACAGCGCTGCCTGGCCCCAAGGCTCTTCATACTCACAGGAGTGGAAGGGTTATGCTAATACTATGCAAAGGGTGTACGCTTTGTTCCTCTTTCGTACTGTTGCATCAAAACATCATACACTGAGTAAACAACAGGAAGATGAGTGCAAATTTACATCTGTAATTTGTCAGAGCAAAGGGGAATAGTTTAGTCTTTAATCTGTACACCCTGAAGGATGTAAGGCTGAAAGTTCCTTGAACACATAAAAAATCTGAAAGCAGGCTACATAAATAGCCTTTCTCTGCTGCCCGTCCTTAAGCAGATATGACAGCTCACAGCCATGGAGGCAGCAGCTGACACACACAGCCGACCAGACTCACTCTGCTGAGGCCTTATTGGAAGCCAAAGCAGTGATCGATAAGTCAGCTTTGGGACAAATTATATACTGCAGCGGGGTAGATAAGTACCTGGAAAACATCCTGTCTTTTGTTCCACTGCCGAGCACCCAAAGTTACTGCAAAAGCTGTTGACAGTAACCATCACAGTGGGGGGAAGAGATGCTCTAATGGTGTGAGGTGTGGGGACTCAGTGCTCTGCAAAAAGGCCCGGAGGGACAAACACACAGATGAAAACATGTGTCTGGAAGTGTAAAGGTGCAGGTGCACAGGAAAATCTGCAGTTTAAGGCAAACCAAATGTGATTGTTCATTAAAAAATGGTTTAAAATTCTTAAATGTGAGGATTTTCATAAATCAAAATGGGCCTGTATGAGCCCTAATTATTGCCAAAGTGTTCCCTCTCACATGGTCCTGACACTGAGATCTGGATCTGTTCAGCCTCAAGACCAGTATGACATCAGAACTACCAGCTTATGCAGTACTGTCGGACTCTGAAGAGACAACACAACATGACAGATTATCACAGAAAACAAACACAGAAATATAATGACAACATACAGACCTGTCCTTCTGTAGAGCATCAGTTCTCTCAGCTGCACCAGTGATAAAAACATGGAGAGCAAGCTTCACTTAAAATGATCTAAAAACAACTTACTTTTAAAATGAACATATTACTGAATACATGCCCTAAAATGTCATTTGTAATGTATACATTCATTATAATTGAACGTTTATCCAAATTGGGGTCGCAGGACTGGAGATGATCCCAGCTGACATTGAGCGAGAGGCGGGGTACACCCTGGACAGGTTGCAACCATTCATGCTCTTATTTACACATACGGGCAATTTAGAGTCACCAGTGAAACCTAAGCTGCATGTTTTTGGACTGTGGGAGGAAGCCAGAGTACAGGGAGAACATGCAAACTCCACACAGAAGAGCTGTAAGCCGGATTCGAACCCATGACCCTCTTGCTGTGAGATGAAAGTGCTAACAACGATACCACCATATAGCCCATTTGTAATATATTCCAATAGATTATTCAATTAAAGAAACATAATTCAAAAACATTGGATTTCTTTTGGAATACTTCAAAATCCTGTTTAGCTCATTTGTCTGGGTCGTATATGTCCAATGCAAAAACACATTCCAGGCAGTGTCCTGGCTGGTACAGTTCATGAGAAGTGCGAGCCTAATATGTACTTTACAGCAAATAAACCAAACTAGAATGGCACTTGGAGTGCAGACCTCCACCAAGGCCATGCCCTGTCTCGCAACGTTGACAAAAGCGATAAATAATTTGCGTATCCACCCCATGATTTGAATCTGCTCCAAAATGTAATGGCTTCTTCCTTCACTCTCCCACCAAGTTTCAGGAAAATCAGGCCATTATTATTTTTTCTGTTATCATGCTGACTAACACCAAACAAACTAACAAAGAAACCAAACCAAAAACATGACCTACATGGTGGAGGTAATGAAGTAATAACTTCAAGTAATACTTAGTTGTATTCCATTGTTCCCCAACTCTAATCAGCTTCACACACACACAGACACATCTTCAATTTGATGACATTACAAATGAAAGCAGAGTCTGGTGAGAGTAGAGCATGGCCTCTTACTTAGATTTTAATAGGCCAAATCATACTTATCCTTTTTTCTTTGCTTTTTTTTTGCTAGAGAAAATATCTTAAACAGAGGAGAAAAACAGACAGAGAAAGGGACAGGGGAAGATTAGGTTATCATTAGGGCAATCAAATACCCACAATTAGCTAAAATAAGCAATCGCAGGGAGCCATCTGCTCTCTGCTGACAGACAAACACGCACGCACGCACACACACACACACACACACACACACACACACACAACACACACACACAAACACACCGTACCCTGCTCTGCTTTGCTCTTGTAAATATCAAGGCCTTTATACACTACATAGACAACACTTTTCTCACTGAAAGCTTAGGCAAAATTTACCCTGCATAATCACCATTGCCATCACCATCTGCTGCATATATCCACAAATGGACACTTGTCAGGTCACAGAGTTTTATAACATCTCAAGAGTGAAGAAGAAAGCATCCTCTCTTTTTCTCTGTACTTTTTCAGGTCACTCTTCCCTCCAGCACCCTCTGTTCTTTCCCATACAGTGAGCACTTGTCTTTCTTCATTACAGTCCTTCATGAGAAACAAGGTGCTGCCACCCATCTGCATGATGGACAGCAGGAGAAACAACAAGAATGTCCTTTTTAACTGTTGTCGCAAGTCACGACTAGTATTGTTTAGAAAAGCAGGCATGCTCAGTTGATGGTGCCACTGCCTGGAAGGGGCGTGATCTGACAAATTACAGTGTCCACAAAGAAAAGAAAATTACCACCCAGCTTTGTACTTTCTCTTATCTGCAAAGGGCTCCTCCTGTGTGTCATGATGCTGCCATTTCAAAAAGACTCACGAGTCCTCCTGACAGTCACCGCTGAGTTAGACGGCAACACATTTCATTTCATATTTATGTCACCTTTGATTGTGGCATAATGTGACAAGCATGGAGAGTCACCATGAAGCCCCTGAAGACTTGCTTTAAGTATATGTCCCTATAACATTAAAGCAGGTGTAATCATTATTTTCATATTAACAATTGATCACACGACTACTTTAGTGTGAAATATGCAAATATATGAACTCACACATTACTATGACTAGACTGTAGAGTCCCTCTTAGCTGTACGGATGGTTTGAGCCTCTGTTAGTTCATTGTTTTGGTTTTGCAGCACACAGCTTCATTGTTTGGTTCAGTTCCACTGCTCTTAGTTTCATTTCCAACTTCACTGTTTTCAGCAAGAAGCAGTACAACTGCACACTACCTGCCCAGTACCAAACAAAAGACAGATAAAATTAACAGCCTGCTAGGGAACATAGTGGAACATTCAGCGTCTAAAGAGCCACATATTTCCCTTATGAGTCAGTGGAGACCAAAAACAGAGCTTAAAGGAAGAGTGTGAAACGTAGACACAGGTATGACAGGGTGCTGTAAACTTGACTCCACATGGATGGTAACATGTTCCATATCTACTGGATGCCTCATCAAACCACTGAGAAAAGCAATTGCAAAAACAAACACATAAATAAAAATGTTTTACTCTGAAAAAAAAACAAAAAACTTTCATTTTAGAGAATGAGACTTTTGATAAAATTCAAAAATATCTTCATTTAAGTTATTTATTTCGTTTAACCCTTGTGCATCCCTTTGAAAAATTCCTATACTGCTATATATAATAATAATATTTAACACTATCACTGAGTTTAATCTTTTCACCAACTTTTGTCCAAATCAAAAGCACCGTAACTACAAGATATTTGTTGTTGCCGTGTCAGTAAATCATCAGAGGAACATTGTTTGGCATGTCTATCAAAACAGTTAAGTAGACTGCAAGCTACAACCTGATTTTCATCAATGTCATAAAATGGGCAATAACCACAATATTTAAGGGTTATGAGGTAGTAGCTACCACAACTTTTGTTTTGGGAAAATCTGCTTTCATGTATTTTATGGGAATTAGACTTCTGGAGGAAAATTAAGTTGTAGCTTGCAGTTTACTTTACTGAACTCAAAAACTTTATTCTCCGCATTTCAACTTTTTTTTCCCTCAACATTGTATTTCAACTTTATTGTTAGTTGTTACCTTAGAATAAATGTTAATGTCCTTCTTAAAACAGCGAAAAATATGATATAACATTTTCCACTTTCATGGAGATACCATTAAAACCAACATCAGTCCTGATGATAATTAACAAATATTCATTAATTTTCAGAGTTTTAAGCCTTTAAATGCTCATTCATTTACACAATTCCACTGTTATGAAGCACATTTTTAAAGTATTTTCTGCATACAAATTCCAGGAGGAAATTATATTTCTTTTTTCACAGTTTTGAATATGTCTGAGATTAGAAACACCATGATTTTGATGTAGTTCATCTAACACAGAAGTGCTCCATAATAAAGCAGCAACAGCCCAAGTGGAAACTTGGAAAATAACATGTATTTTACCCATAGGGCAAACATGAGAAAATGACTCAATCTGGCGGAAAACAGTAATAACAGCAATTTGAAGTCAGGGCTCTATGAAGCCTGATATAATAGAATGCATGATTTACTGTATGTGTATGGCTGCTTCATCAAAATGTTTTCTTTTGATTGGTTCAATGGCAGCATTTTGTCCTTAAGGGTCTGAGTGTCTGTATCCATAAAAATAAGAAAAATATTTAAATTTAAAACATGTCCTTTAGTCTGCACAAGGGCTATTTTTATGGCCAGGGTATTTGTTACAAAGGGTTTCAGGGTGACTGATATGGATGAAATGCTGTAAATCAAATTAAAGTTTCTCTTTAACACCACTGTAAGTGGTACATTTACATTTTAAACAGATGAGAATGCAGAAAAAAGGCCACTGTAAAGATACAATGAAATAATAAATAAAGTTTTCCACCATCAGACCAACATATCTACGTAATTGATTAAGACTGATGCGAGGAAATAGTTGCACAACCCAGATGTTTTTGGACATATTGGAGATCATTTATTCTTACATACACAAGTCCCTAAAATGGGGCTGGTAGATGTTGACAGTAAGTCTGATCACTTTGCCACTTCTGCTGCACTTCATTAAGCAATTTTGAGTAAAATGTTGTGTGAAAGGCAAATATGAAAACACTGAACCTTTTAAAGGTTTCAAACAACAAAACATTTGAAATTCTTCAAGTCATTGAATATGTTGTGGTGAAAGGCAGGAATAAATCCTGCTCAGTGACTCACCTCATTTGTGTTACACATATTTGTAGTGATGAGCCGTCTCACACATTGAGCCCTATAATGACCTAGTTATCCTCTCCCACAGTGAGACCAGGGAAGGACCTGCGAGGGTGGCTCGGAGACAAACAGGGGTTGTTGAAACTCATCATGGAGGAGAGCGATCATCCATAGGCTCCGAGGGCTGGGCTGTCCTCTCATCTCTCCATTCAACCGCTTACTCACAGCGCTCATATACCACCGTATAGTATTCTCATATGGAAATCAAAACACACTTTAAATGACTTGTGTAATTTGTGGCTGTATCTGACATCAGCTTCCCTTTGATGTACAAAAAGCTCTCATATTTGCCATTACACGGCTGAATGTCGTTCAATAAAAAGCTCAGGGGCTGTTGTTTGGTGGCTCTATCATTATGTGCCACTTAAGCGCAGAAGGACACACTGATATCAAACAGACAGGTCAGTGTGCTCTCCTGCTGGCTGGGTGTGATGTGATGGAGAGGGGGACAGAAAGAAATGCATGTTTTCCTACTTATATAAATATCAGACATCTAACACATGTTTACATAGAAAAATGACTATAAGTACTGTACTTATGTACAATTTTCATGTGCTTGTGTTTTACTCGAGTATTTCCATTTTGTGCTACTTTATACTTCTACTCCATTACATCTCAGAGGGAAATATTATATATATATTATGTTTGAGTTTCTTTACAAATTACAAATATTGCATGAAAAATATGCAAGTCAAATTGTCAATTTGTCATGCAAGAACTTTGTAGCATACAAGCTTCTCAAATGTGAAGATTTGCTGCTTTTTCATCATTTTAATTGGTTTATTTTCCAGTTTTATTTGATTAAATATAATATATATATATATACAATAATACATATATACAATAAATAACACATCAACTGATACAAAAACAATACAAATAAACTATTTTGTTATAGAATAAGCTACCCAGCAGTATATATAGTATAAAATTAGACTTCACCTTCCATAATTATGTTATATTTTGTACAATATCCTTAAATAGGAGCAAACTCCTTAAAATACATACTTTTATTTTTGGTGCCATTTTGAATGCATGACACTTACTTGTTAAGTTGAGTATTTCTACACTATTGCTACTTTTGCTCTAGTAAAAGCTCTACATACTCACCTCCCCCCTCTTGGGCACCTCCAGCAGCAGTCTGTGTGGAAAGGTCACTATTTGGTCTTAACATCTGGACACTATGATTGTCCCAATTCTTTTGTAAAGAAAAGCTAAAGCTTTCTGGAGCAAAAGGTCTATTTCAAGTCCAGTCACTATTTAAAAAAAAAAAATTCAATTTAGAATCATGAGTTGTTCCAGAGACATTCTTTTGTGGTGTAGTGCTGAAAATACTTTTCATGTGATAAATGGTTACTAGGATAAAAACATGCGTCTTCTGAAATAGAGAATGACGTTAAACAGCAATATACCATTGATATTTCATTATCCTGCAGATACACAGAACCTCATGGAGGTGCAGTCAATGCTTATTAAAAATGGAGCGTTGCGCAATAACACATTCAACCAGATGACTTGTATACCACGGACACCATGCTTTTTCATGAATGTGAAAGTTTTTTTTTTTTTTTTTTTTTAAAAACATGTGGTGATCCATCTTACTAAAATGCACTAAAAACTCTGCAATGCAAATGTACTAGTCTGTTTAACAGCACCTCCTACTGCTGAAAATGGCTTATTACAGCCAAGTTAAAGCATCATGTCAATGGATGTATGGATTTCAGAAAACCAGTTTAGCATCTGAAACTGCATGAGCTCATTTCACTTTCCACCTGGTCATTTCTTAAGCTTGTTTATAGGGGTTCAGTTTAAATCTAGTTTCTTCAATAATCTGCCAGCTCAGCTGTTTTTTGCAATTTGTCCAAGTGAAATCAGCTTTCAAATTATTAAAAAAAAAAAAAAAAAAAAAAATTCACAGCTGAAATAATTTGTTGATGGATTTTCATAGGTTTAAATGCACACTTTAAAGCTATAGTACTGTTAAACTGTTATGGGCGTGATAATTTAAGAGTTTAGACCAATCAGCATTTTCCTTACACAAGATAGTCTTTAAGCACAAATGTTTTAAAATAAAGAAATAAAGCAGAGACAATATTCAAAGTACAATGATCATTTATTTTTGTATAAATACATATAAAATACAATATAAACATAATTTCACATCATTTCTTACAGGTTTAACTATTTGTATAATAAGGGATCAGACAAGGAACTGGGAAAAATAAAGTTTAACCCCCATTTATATATGCAATGTGTATCTGCATGTCTGTAGTGTTAACATGGGCTTGCACCTGAATAAAACAGTGTAACTCTTTCCACGTCAAGCTCGATCCTGTGTTCTCCGTCACCAAAAGGAGCAGAGTGTTACATTCACTTTAGTTTTAAGATCATCATAACTTGATATAAAACTACTCCAGAGCTCAGTCTAAAAAGGCACTACCTGAAGACCTCATTAGTCACAGAACTTCAACACATGAAGCAAAATACTTAAAAGAAAGCAGGCAAGCAAGACTGCTCGTGTTTTTCTGACTGGTCGGCTGAATTAATGTAACTGTGCAGTCCTGAAATACAGTTCTTTTGTAGTAATGAAGTAGTCAAACTCTAGCTCATGCTCTGGATCCTACAAGAACCACAGAGGTCCATCTGCCTGTCTCCCTGGCATCTTTGTCACACCATTGCTTCATAAGATAATAACTGATTCTAATGTATAAAAGACAGCTCTTTTCAATGAAAATCTGTACCATCAGCAGCAGTTGTGACTCAAACCATAGAGAAGTGGCCATGTATGTGATCAAACTAAAAACACCCTGTTGCATTTAACCATTTAACAATGACCTGAACAGGACATGTGTAGCCTGAACACCATTTATAAAAATAAAAAAAATTGACCTCGAAACAGCCAGGTGAAATAAACAACTTTTCAGTGCACAACTTTAAAAACCCAAAGCTGGATTTCCTAAAAAAAGAGTCTTCAGAGAAGTAACGTTAAGTCACACAATCTCTGCATCAGAACCTCTTTAAGGGAACCCAGTTTGACTGTATAGCAGAGGGTCCCACAGTCCTACAATAGGTGAAGCCCTATAGTCGTGTGAATAGTGTAGTTGATTTTAGACGCTTGAAATTCTTTTTTTTTAAACCATACTGTAGTAGAAGGAGGGGTATTTGGAAACTTCCATAGCAGAACTTGGGCGCTACCTTCATTGTAAACAAAAAAAAACAAACAAGATAAAACCCTTCAACTTGAGTAAATAAACTTCTTAAATAAAGCTTTGGTCAAAGTTTAAAGATTGTCTTTTGCAGTTTCAAGTAGAAAACCAATCAGAAAATGCAGTCCAAACTAATTTGGGGTAGAATCTCAGACTGCAGTGGTTTGTTTACATAAATGACGTCAACCCCCAAACCCCCCCGACAAGCCGAGTCCTGCCTCACTCGTCTTTGTCATGATTGGCGTTTCCGTTCATAACTCCGTTGCTGTGGTGTGCCCACGACTGATTCTGCAGTACTTTAGGCAGCCTCTTGCCCTTGGTGTAGGCGTGGTACCAGAAGTTGAGGAACAGGAACAGGAAAATCAGGCCGTACGAGCCGATGATGTAGATAAAGATGGGGAACTGGTAGGGGCAGTCCTTTATGAAGAAATACTGGGAGATGTGGCTTGTCACCATTACAAACTGGATCTGGGGAGCGACAAAGAAAAGAAGGGTCGAGTCTATTGGCACTATTCCCCATAGGGCTTAAAGTACAATAAAAGAGCTTTTTTTAAAAAAAAAAAAAAAAAAAGCAGTGTTGTGCAAGATTGCCCTACTTACCAGCTGAATGGAAGTGAGGTATTTCTTCCACCACAGGTACTTCTGATAGTTGGGTCCCAGAGCAGTCAGGCCGTAGTACGAGTACATGATAACATGGACGATACAGTTGAGCAAGGCGTGAAATGTCCCCATCCCACCTGAAAATAAGAATGTAAAAAGGAATGTTACAAAATGTCAAACAAATTGAACATAATGTCATGAAAAAATTTAAGAAAAGAAACCCTACCTGCAGAAAACTTGACTCCAAACCACCAGGTGAAGGGCATGATTGAGTGATGGTAGACATGAAGAAATGTCACCTGGCTATTCTTCTTCCTCAGCACAAAGAAGACCTGAAAAAATAAAAAGACAAGTATAGTTGTCAAAAAAAACAAATTATAAATTTACTGTGCGACTCAAATGCCTGACAGTGATCTTGTAACTTACCGTGTCCAACATCTCAATGAACTTTGAGAAGTAGTAAAGCCAGCATGTTGCCGCCATCTAAAGGACAGTAAAGAATATTTCAGTTTGGGGTCTTTAGGAATCCAGCTGTTATACTACACGTTCTGTGCCAAATGCAATCAGATGCTCAATCAGCAAAAGAGCAGCTTACCCGGACGCCCTGTGGTGATTCGTAGTCGACCAGGTCGCAGCGAAAAGAGTATCCGGTTCCCCATCCTGACATCACAAACTGAAGAGAACAGTGCAACATGCGGTTAATCACAAGCAACTGGCTGTGAAAGAAAACTACCTCAGAAACTCTTTAGATTTTATGCTCAATCTTTAGTCTAGCTTTACTGAATTGCAGTCAACGTTAAATTAACTGCTACATTTATATAGTGTGTCGGGATGGTTTTTCATAAGTAGGAGTACAGACCTCTGCCAACGCCATGCCCCATTATGGAATGTTTACAAAAGCAAAAAAAAAAAATCATATACGCCCTGTGATATGGATCTGCTCCAAAATTGTAATTGGTTCTCCCTTGGCCCGTGCTACACCTTTACACAGATACCGCTTTCCCAACCACATGGGACAGGTTCTGTTCTGATTTGCGCACCTTAGTTTCTAACTGTTTGGAGCAATTAACCAAAATTAGTTTGGAACCTGATAAGTTGGTTCCTATCTGGAACTTTTTTTAATGCAGGTTTTCCTTGACGGAAAAGTTGGGAGGGGGAAGGACATAATGAAGTTTTATTAAAAAAAAAAAAAAAAAAAAAAAAAAAAAAAAAAAGGGGGGGGGGGGGGGGGGGGTGTAGTGGTCTCAATAGATAGTGCATACATGTTTTTGGTTCTCTTTTAAGTAAAAACAAAAAACATCCATAATAAGGGAACAAAAGCTCCCAGATAATCAATGTGTCCACCATCTTGCCGATACGCTTTACTTAAGTTTTGTGAAACACCCTCTATTGATGAAAAATCCTTGTTTACAATGATTTTGGATTTTGTTCAAGAATCATGAACAGATGCAGAAGAACCAGAGATAGTTTGTTGAAAATGGGTACAGGTTTATACGCAGTGTACTGATAAAAATCAAGCTTTCCTCAAGAAAGACGCAGGACAAAGTCAAATCATGCTGAAGTCATCTTAGGCAACATTTGTAGAATACAGTGCATGGAAAGAATACACCTGCAGATCTGGTTCAACTTCACATAGTCAAGTAAAAAGAAAGAAAAAAAAAAAAACACGGCATGAGTCATGGCTCAGTACTTTGTGTTGTCAAATTCAAGAACAAACGCCACTGTGACCCTGCAGTATGCATGCCTGTGTTAAAAAGGTTTTTGGCTACCAAGTCAGGTCAACTAAATAACATGACTCACCTCATAGCACATGTAGAGCGAGAGAGCCACCACGCTGAAGTTGTAGACTATGAGAACTCCTTTGAGGTCGAAGGCTTTGCGATTCTCCATTATCCGTGGCCCCAGCGATGTGACAAAGTAAACGTAGGCTACGATGATGAGCCCCTGGGGGAAAGGGGACGACATAAACAACCAGGTACCCGTCCGTTTGTCTGTAACAGAAAAATGTTGACAGGTTTATTTACAAGGTTCAGATACAGATGTAAGTGCACACTCACAAAAAAGTGATAATTTAAGATTTTAAATCAAATGTAACAGTCATCTTGATTGCTTTGAGACTCACCTGCATTTTGGAGGAACTCATCATAAATTTGTGCAGCTGAGGACTTTATATAATTCAGTTCCATTTTCAGACAAGATCCTTGCAGTTCACCTGGAAGAGCAATGGCAAAGGTTAGTAAGTCCAGATATGAGGTCACTGATAAAAATGCCCAGTACATAATCAGTCGGTGATATTTTTGTCCAGAAACAGAAAGGAAAAAGAAAAATTCTTGTTCAGTGAAACGTTTGGATATATTCAAAAGCCAAATACACAGAAAACAGTGCATTCAATTCAATGCACAATAAAGGCTGACATCGGGGAATTACCCAGGTTAATAATGGTTCCTAGTTCCACCACCATTATAAACTATGAGGTCCTAACAGGAAGTAAGCCTCTCCCAACAAACTGCTGCCAGACTCACTGAAACCAAAACACGGTATCAATTCCTCCCCATGCAACTTTTTTCCCCCATTTGGGAGGATGAAATGTTTACATATGACCCACGTTCAATCCAATATGTTGCAGTAACCATTGATAGTTATTCTTAATTGTACACTGCCATGGCTGAAAGACTGGACTGTACAGGAAAAAGGGCCACTCAGCCATTCTTTGCTGCCCCTCTGAGACGGACAAAGCCAACAGTGTACGGGGAGTACAATGAGGGGCAGTCAGCGACAGTGTAACTAGAATTGATTAAAGACCAAAAAAAAAAAAAAAATGCATGGCTGATGAATATAAAAAATGTTTCCAGTTACAATACAGTTCATGTTTTAGGACTTGTGTATGTTGGAATCACCATGAAAGATGCCCTGCAAGAGTCAAGGCAGCATTGTTTTGTTGACATACAAGTGAAACTTGGCCTTGAGGTTTTCTCAATGGGAAACTCTTAACAAGAGTTAGCAGGGAGCAATGCAAGTAGAGCTGCCAAGGTTAGTCAACTTACAGAAAAATTGTTGCCAACCATTTTGATAATCAATTCAACGTTGGGCATCATTTCATGCGAAAATCATGCAGTTTTCAGCCTCTCAAACATGGATATGCCCTGCTTTTCCTTCTTTAAGGTTGTATTAAACTGAAGGTCTTTTGGCTTTGGAGTGACAAAAGACATTTAAAATGGCCTTCCCAGTTTGACATTTTTTACCAAATGATTAAATCAAGAAAATTGGCAGATTAAACAAATAATGAAATGGTTGCATTTCTCTAGTCAGTGGTAGATCTTAAAAAGGAAACTACACACAATGTGACAATAACAGGGTTAAATTAAAAAAAAAAAAAAAAAAAAAAAAAAAAAAAAAATCATAATTCCAAGCTACACAATATTGTTGGAAAGAAGCAGAGCTTAAACTGGCCAATTTTCCAAACTGAAGGTAAATTGGATGACGTTTTCCAAATGACCATGGCTGCAGCCACTGATCATGACCCAACATTAGTAGAGTCAAATCAACAGTTGTCTAAAACTGTAACGGTTTGTGGACATGGGGTGGCGTCAGGCAGAGTTTCAGGGTCATCTGGTCTATGAAACATATCTGCAGTAGGGAACTATGACAGGGGTAACTTCCCCTCATATCACTTCATGACAAACTAGAATAAAACACTTTTCAGGTCAATATACACCTGTTAGATTATTTGTTTCCAGAAAAATCGTTGTGCCATTTGTGAATAATATCCCTAGTCTGCAAAGTATAGATAGGACAATACCCTACATGACAGGTTTTCAAGGTGTGTCTACCTGACTGCAACAGGAACGTCAACTGAGCATGAGTAAGTTATTAGGTGAATGGTGAAAAAAGGCATGGCTGTCTGCAGTTTCTACACTAATGAAGGCATGGCAAGCCATGACATGCCAGTTTTACATTATAGTCAGGGTTCATGATGTAAAGGCTGCTACTCCCATTGTACACATCCTCATTTTGTGTACTTAAAATGTCTGCAATGACAACTCCCTCTTACATAAAAGATGCAATTCATGTTTGTGTGAAATACAGCATCTTTATCTGGTCACGTTCAGAGATTTAATAACAGGCAGAATTCTTGATGTGATAAATACAGCTTAGTCGTTAAGTTTTCGCAAGACTAAGTACACCCATTTGGTGGGGATTTTAGGTGTCCTCCCAAGAACATTTAAAGTTGTTTGACAATCTTGACATCATTTTAGACTATGAGCCTATCATATCTATCTGGAAAAGCTAGAACAGATAACCCCCAAAAGGTTGAAGTTGCTACAGAAATCCACTGAGGACCCATGCATGCATTTCAAAAGGTTAAAAACACATCTTAACATTAAAACAGCAATATTAACTAAATGTTTAACTCTGTGTTTAAAAGACATTCAAGTTAAGGGTCGTGTTAAGAAACAATTATTTCAGTTCAGTCAAGTTAAAGCATCAAAATGAAGAATGTATAATATTCTTAACCCATGTTAGATCCATTTCCACGCCAGTATGGCTGTAATCCTCAACAGGTAGCAGAGTTGATGAGGACCAGGTGACACAATTGAAGAAAAACAGGTCCAACAGCTACCGTCCAACTCAGTGACAGGAAGTGTTTCAGTAATCACGGGCACGTTTTCACGTCGACGCGCCGGTGTTGTCAGATTTAAATTTATCTCACCTTGAGTAGTATTTTTCAGTTCTATAATTTTTCTCAGACTTAGGTGAGAAAAAGTTAAATTACTAACCTTTAGCTACCGCTCCTGCTCGGTGAAAATCCGTTTGGTCTGCCAAATTGTGTGTATCCAAACTCCCCGCTCACCTGCAACAGCTCACCAGGTGTGCCCTCCTGCTCTACTCACGAGCTGACACAGCGCGCTCTCTTCCTTCTTATGGGAGACCCCGGGGGGCGGGGCCTGCTCTCCAGCAACGCTTACGCTTTCGCTGATTGGCCGATTCGTGGTCCAACATTGTCAGTTCATTCTTGAGCGATGCCTCACTGAAAGCTATGTCAAGATTTCACCATTACAGCAGCTTCTCTTCTGACGTATTTAATAATTGGTTTCAGTACAAAAAAAAGATTAGCTACTTTACAGTAAGTAGGTTTCAGATAGAATATCAAGAGAATTCAAGCACTTTCATGGCACCTGAACAAAAATGTCTTTATTATCACAGATAAATAAGCTCCCCAAAAAGCCATGGTATATTTCATACTGTGACGATGAGATCATCGAGGTTATGAGTTTACATAGGTTTACACAGGTGATTGTGTAGATGAACACCAGATTATATTAAAAAAATTAAGCACTTTTCAAGTATATATTCAAATGTTAGCATATTCCTAACCTTGAAAACACAAGTTCATATTAAGCATTTTCCAAACTTTAAAGACTTAGTAGGCTACTTAGCCAGTGGTAGTGCTGTTTCTCCCCATAACCTCCCTAAAACCACAGTAAAATGACGGATGCAGGTGAACAAAACAGTAGCATTTTCAGTGCGTTTATTAAAAGACTTGTTAAAGGCTGTACAATTCAAGACACTTCAGGTAACTCTGAAAAAAAGAGCTGAGCAGCACAATGTATAGCAGAGACAGAAACAGTATGCTGGGCATAAATAGTGTTTACATTTTTAAAATCATTGGATTGATATGCAATGGCCTTTTTTGGTTCCCAGGTGTCCACATGGTAACCAAGCAATGTGTAAATGGAGGAGGGTGGGACAGAGAGAAAGGTTTCACTATCACTCCTCGTTGTGGGTTTCAGCAGGAGCTGAAAGCAGAGTTTACAAACAAATGCAAATTTTATGCCGATGACAATAAGACAAAGGTTGTTTTTGTATTTCTGGTAACTCCCATGTGAGGATTATGGGTAGTCTCTGCTCATGCTCACACACACGCTCACACACAAACACGCACGCGCACACGCACACGCACGCGCACACACACACACACAGAGTAATGTCCACTTTGAAACAATCTTAACATAGGTACATAAAAAATGTCTCAACCTCATATAGTGTCAGCATCATAATTCAAATAACAGCAAATATGCATTATGCTTATTTCAAAACTTCTAAACCTTTAAACAATAAATGGATAAGTTCAACAAACAATGGAAGATATCCTCAATTAATGCAATGCATTACTGAAAACATAAAATGGCTTTATATTCAAATAATTAAAAAAAATAGCAAAATATACAAAATGTAAAAAAACAAGAATTATTCATAACAGTATGCATATTCATAAAACCATACAATTATTTACAGCTTTCATTTTAATTTCAAGGCCTTCATCTTTGCAATGACGAAACAGGAGAAATTTCCCTAAACCCATAATCCACAGGTGCCCGTGGATCTGTCAGTTTTTCACAAGTTAATTGTGACAAATGTGTGCTCATTTCCATGGTGGCACACTGTGTATGTCCTCTTTGTCGACACATGCAAAACACCAGCATTAATCTTCGTCGCTGCTCCATGCGTCCTGAAAGGCAGGGTTCACTGCTGACTGACCAGCAGCAGCCTGCAAGGAATCAATCGACATTAAGCTCAATATCACATATTTATTAAGTCTCTAAATAGATCCACAATTAAAAAAAAAACATAATACACTTAGTTATGTAATGGCTTAACACTGTGGAAAAAAACAGGTAACAACATCCCTGTCAACTAATGACTGATGACAACTATTGTTTATCTGATAAATGTGCCAACTAGTTGAAATGCAAAAAGGCTGGTTTGTAATTCAAGAAGCATCACTAGAATGTAGAAATGGCTCGACAGAGCGGAGTGTTTTTGTTTTGGATGTGTCTCAGTATGTGCAGGGTAACACTGAGATGTCACAACCTAAATTCTTTCAGCTTATTTGTGATCTAATTTCTGCCGTGAAGCCATTAATCAGAAGATGTTTAGCAATCATGTTTACATAGAAGTTGTCATTAACAACATTGAATGAAATGAAACACTTGAAATTATAATATATTTTGGAGTATAAATTGTTCTATATTATTTATTTCCCATATCGTGTTTCCTGTTACTGGGACTTGTACCTGATTTGCACTTTTTGACTCTTCTTCCACATCAGAGGTACGAAGGACAGGAACCCACGCGAGGATGTTACAGTCTTTACCTCCACTATACAGCTCCTACATGTAAAGAAGAACAAGAACACCTCAGTTCTGACGCACTGGTTCACACACCTCCAAACATTGACATCAGCACCAGGGGAACACCAGTGTTAACAAGCAGGATTGGGACCAGGAGTGAAACAATTAATAAGCTCAAATCTGTCCACGCAACACAAGTTAACACGAGGGACTGGTTCTCTGTGCCAGGGGACTGATCGAAGTCATTTTATCAGACAAGAGGCATCTAGGGGCGGTAGCACATTTTCAGGACTACTTCCTCTCCAGGAACTCAGAGGTACAAGCTGCCGAGCTGCATTCCTACGTTACACATACAAAACAAGCATGTTACTCTGGAGATTGCTCAATGAGGGCGCTGGCTGGACATCCCACTATATTTAAGATGATAGTTGACATAACTAAATGTACCTTTGAATCACGAAACACTGCCTTGTTTTTTATTAAAGGACACTTGAATAGGACTACAGAACTGCACAAGCATACTGATGAATTTTAAACAGTGTTTGCTTTACACTGTAAGAAGAATGATATGATAAATAAATGCATACACCAGGGATTTACAGTATTGTTTGGAGACTCATGAATGAAAGCAAATATTGGTTTTAGTCAGATATTACTGTTATATCAATATGTGGGCATTTGTGGAATTAGCATATTTTTGTGTCCATTGTAAAAATCAGCATACACTAACATGTTTTTTTAAATAAAAAGTTGGTTTTTCCACTGTTTAGTTATTATCTGATGAAAGTCTGTGTATTGATATTGGAATCTTTAAATATTATCAATTAAGCCTAAAAAGAAGGGTTTATATAGGGATGCAAATGTGTCATCGTTTTGTGAAAATCATCTCTTTAAACGTGAAATAGATTATTTGTGTGGATACGTGTTTTTTAAATTTGGGTGTGTTAATGGGGGGAGTATTGGGTGTTAACATTATTTAAATGGAGTCTTACATTAGCTAGCATAGTTGTTATTCCAAATTCCACCTGTATAATTTACTAAAGGTTAGCTGTTGATGGCTCCATTGTCTTAATGCAAAGATAATATTAGGGAGGCAAATACTGTCACAACCACAACCTAATAAAAAACAGTCTGCATTTGGACTTGTTTTGGAACATGAGACTAATTCATTTATGGGACATCAGATCCTTAATAATAACAACCTTAAATCTGTTGTGTAGCAAGAAAAAGACTATTGAAGAGTTTGAAAGACTGAAAAAGACTAAAAAGTCTATTCATAGAACACACATTGATTAAATAGTTGTAACACTGCCACTTAATATCTCCACCTTCATTCCTTAAATGGCAGTAAGCACAAGCAGAGTGCAGTCACAGCAACATTTAGGCTGAGAGCACGAACGTGGGTAACATGCAGTATTTGCATTTATAGCAGCTTAGTATAGCTCAGGAAATGTTGACCTAACCATGTTATCTGTGCAAGTGGAAGTGGCTCCTTTGAGGCTGCCATGGTGATTGAAAATTTATAATAGCTCTTACTGCAGTGACAACACCACAGCAGTTCAAGAGATAAAATAAAACGGACAGAGAAAGTGACCTGAATTCTCTAAATGCACAAGATACCAGCTAGACATGACTGGCAGAACAAACAGAAATAGATAGATGGAAATACAAATATATGCACCACTACAGATAAAAGACTATAATGGCCAGATGCAGGGAATATTCACCACCTGGGACTCTGTCTCACCTGGTAGTCTGGGTGGAACTCGACGCAGTCAACGTTGTTGTAGTGACCCCTGAGCATAGTGACCAGCTCTCCTGTGTGGAGGGCATACACAGCTACGGAGCTGCCGCAT
This sequence comes from Centropristis striata, assembly GCF_030273125.1. Classification (NCBI taxonomy): domain Eukaryota; kingdom Metazoa; phylum Chordata; class Actinopteri; order Perciformes; family Serranidae; genus Centropristis; species Centropristis striata. Next base: position 20,978,056 of record NC_081523.1, read on the forward strand.
GGCACAAACACAAACTCTGGGCTGCAGCCGCGTGACACTGTGAACTGTAGCCTTTTACGACTCTCGTTGCAGACCTTCCCGTAATTTACCTGAGGGACAAACAGTGAAGGCACACAAGGTTCAGGTCATGTGTGTGTGTGCATGCTGAAATATAAACTACTTTGAACAATAAACAATGTCAGAGGGTTTCCTGGATGAATATGAAGTTTTTTTTCTTTTTGAAACAAACAATATAGTGAGTCTTTTTGTTATGACAATATGTTGAGTTATTTGATACACAACACCAAAAAACATCTTTCAATGCTTCTTATAACTGAAAATAAGACATATTTCAAATGTAGGAAAAACATAATAAAATAACCTGTAGAACAACAATTACATTTTTAATAAAGGTTTAAATGTGCCTTTTGGAGGTTACAGGTTTGCAAACAAAAGTTATGTTTACATTCAGTGTCATCCACCAAAACTCATATGCATCCTTGAGGTCTAACATATATGTTGAATTCAATTATTTTCTCATAAACCATTTGCAAAGACAATCATCTACACTGCCATTCTGGCACACTGCTGCATTTATCAGCTTGTCACTGTCATCTGTAGATCAGAGGAATACTGTGTATCACGGCATGTGCGTCCTCAGGTGAGATAAACAAAACGGTGACACACTCCATGGCACTACTAAGAAACTATACAGGACACCTTTATTTTTTTAAAATCAGAAGTACAGCAAGAGACAAACATTTGAAAGCTTCTGAAATTAAAACATTTCATGGTATTCAAAAATCACAATCCAAAACTGTCAACTAGGATAACATAATTTCAGAACTTTTCCTACTTCCAGGACTTGCAAAGACCCTGAAAACAAGACCAACAGGAACAACCAAGCAAAGTACTTCACCTTGATGGTGTAGAATTACTAGGCTTCATTCATGCCTGTGAAACAGGTTTGAATTGTGTAATGCATTCCTTTTACACCCCCTGAAGTGCACCAGACATTCCCCTTGCCTCATCTATAATCCAACTCTGATCTTAGCCTGGGAGAGGTCATCTACCCTCTGAGTTACTAGGTGTCTAGTGCTGCCTGAAGACGGAAAAATGCCCACCATGGCAACTGCAGCATGAAGCAGCAGAGCAGAAAATTGGAACAGGAGACTGTGTGAGAGCCCAGGGCAAATAGCACAGCTTCTCTTAGCTTTAGGTTATGGTTACGTCTCCGTGGGGTGGGGCTGGATATAACAATTTTCCATTATTTTATGTAGACTCAAGGCTCTAAAGCGAAGTTTCTTGAGGACTGGCATTGTGTCATGCTATGTGTCAACCTTTCTATGCTTTAGTTTCCTGTCACCTCTTCTCTATTATCATGGCCAAAACTAAAATACAATTAGAGAGCTGTGATGTAAACAATACCGTCCAATTAAGTGGCAGATTGTTGCTTAGCGGTTGACGATTGCTAACCGAACATTCATTCCTGTTTATATGTTAACACCAAGTGACCATGCTCTCTCGGAACTTAACAATTTAAAGTTTGCCATTGTTTTTGTCAAATAATTAAAAACACCCCAGTTTGCAGCAAATTTTGACAGTAATCGACAGAACTTTCAATCTGGCTTTCATGTTCACCACTGCATTAAAATGACTTTTCAAGAGTTATGGACGACAAGAAACAGTATAAATCATGTCCAAAAGTCCCTGAAGGGCTGTGTCAAATATTCAAGTACATGTGTTTTGTGTTTTCCTGTCCTAGTTGCAGCAGCAATCTGTATTAGCTGCAGAAACTTCATTCTCTGGGTAGCCTCAGTAGGTAATTTGAAGCAACTTGTTGTTAAATTTTGGGTAGGGGTGGGGGTTGTGTCGTGCCTGTATTGGAATTGAGCAAGAAATAAAGAAGAGAAAAAGGAGAGACTGAACATGAGCACGTCAGGCAAAGGTTTCCCAAAATAAAAGGCTGCAAGAGAGACATGGAGCTGCCCTTATGACTTTTGAACTAGTAATTAATAATAGCTAGCTTGTGATGTCTTGTGTTGCTAAACTTGCTTGTTTGGCTTCCCTCATATGGAGCTCTGTGCCTCATATTGCTCATTGTTCCGGTTTTTTTTTGCCCCACAGGATGACGGTAAGGTTAGATCTAAACTAAACAAACTATTCTCAACTTACTATCTGTACATCATGGCCCACATATCAGCTTTAAACCATTGATATGGAGATAGCTCTGTGACATTTGCCTTCTACCTGGAGGTAAAAATTCTCCAGAATCCATGTCATCACAAGACACAGACATATGGAGTGACATGCCCTCTGCTTTATTATTGTAATTTATCTTGTGTGTCTACAGAACATCAACCAAGTGAAAACATGTATACACTTCAGCAAAACAGGACCAAACATTGTGCCTTCTGAAACTACAAATATAATACTGTCTTTGTCAGGAAAAAAGTTTTAAACTGAGACAAGACTGATATGCAGACACACCCTGAACCAGTGATAAGTAGCGCTATCAACTTAAAAACAGGTGTGAAAGGAAGTACTGAGTGACAGGGTAGATACCTGGACTGAACCTGTATGTCAGAAACTGCAGATGATAACATTGAGAAGAGTTTCTGCAGCTTCTAAAACCAGACTGGAGGGATCAAGCAGGACATTTGGAGGATTTATTAACACTTTCAATAATTTGTAGTTTGGCAAAGAAAATCAAATGGGTCTGCATCTTCATAATCTAAAGTGTTAACACAGGTAGCATTTTTTCTCTCACACACACACGCACGCACGCACACAACTCACCAGTGTGTTTTCCCCAGTGGCACTATTCCATAGTCGCATACGATCATCAGTTCCAGTGGTGAGGAGGTAGAGGCCATCGCCAGTAAAGCACAGGCCATTTACTCTGCCATTATGAGCTGTGTTCACTGTGAACACAGGTGAAACACGGTAACATGCATTTGTCACCTTCTTTATCAAGAACAAACTGTGCATATTTATTCTCAATGTTTACTCATCAACTAATGCTACACTTTCAGTATAATTGTTGTATGAATCTCTTGTCTATAATTACACAGAATAGCATAGAGAAACTGATTAAATCACAGACTGTTTTTCTCGAGACATCGATCTCTTTGATGCCAACACAAACAGGGCCTCAGGCAGGAAAAACGGCTTGTGTAAGAACGACTGTTTGTCAGGGAGACACAGTCAGTTGTGTTAATCTGAAGAATCTGAAAGTCAGAAGCCATCACAGCTAAGCGGAAAACGTTGCTGTTAAACTGCCCTAATTTTCTAATTCCAGCTTTTAAATGTCAGCATTAGTTTTCAGGAAGGTGTATTCTGTGGCTCTTGATGAATGTGTGTCCCCACGGTTTTTACTCCAACACACTTTTCTGGGGTTATATGCACTTCAGCTCCTGATGTATAAATCTAGTAAATTTGTGCAACAACACCACTATAATATATATATATGCCTTATCATGGGGCTGCTTAAAGGGCACATTGGACAGTGACTGGCAGAATGATATGGTTGAGGGAGAGGAAATGTATGACAGGATGATGCACTGCATCAGCATACAAGCAAAACCCAAAATGTTTGCACCAAACATGACACCCCAGGAGGCCGTTTGACAGTAATTTCTGTTGTGTCCTTCAATGCCTGTTATTTTCCTTCTGAAAATAAGGCTGAAACATTTGCCATGCCCACTCGATAAATGAAGAAAAACACATTGGAAAAGAAAAAAAAAAGTAGAGTTAACAGTACCTGCCTCAGAGGCGGCTTTTGATTTGTCTCCATTGTGCTGATCCAAAGTGAAGAGACTAGAAGAAGCCCGGCGCACATCCCATACTTTCACTTTGCTGTCTGCACTTAGAAGGAAAATGAAAGAATTATTTTTGTTTTATATTTTCCTGCTTAATTCATAAAAACATAGCCCTTTGAACTTTTTTTCCTATACTGCGTAATTGGACACAGTGGGTTCCTGGAGTCACATTTAGTTAATTTGCCTACCGAAGGTCAAACCCAGGTTGGCCACCAAGGGCGAGGTTTAGCTCTCTAACTCCAGATAACAAACTCTTTCTCATCTCCACTGACGGAGCAGACGGATGTTCCATATATTACACACTGATAGAGAGACACACTCACTGAAGATGAGATCATCTAAGAATGCATTCTGACACAGAGAGGAGCAAAAATTTACTAGCATGTGACCTGAGACCCCTACAATGTGATTTAGGTAAGCCTGAGGTTCTGGTCATTTCCAATAGTATTCTTACAAACACTTAACAAGATAAAGAATGCCCATACATGGTTATTTTTAATCATAAACAGCCAGCTACAGTACAGTGCAAAAGTTTTAGGCAAGTGTGAAAAAATGCTGTAAAATAAGAATGCTTTCAAAAATTGAAATATTAATAGTTTATGTTGATCAATTAACAACAAGAAGAAACATCTAAATCAAATCAATATTTGGTGTTCAAACCAGCATTACTTCTTCCACACCGGCCTAAGACTTTTGCACAGTGCTGTATATTTAAATATAATATGTTTTCCCCAGAAAACAGAATCTCCATATTTGGGTGGCATTACACAGTGACATGTACTGACTTGTACATCACTGTATTATCTCAATTCTCCTCAATTGAGCTTCATTCAATACTTCGGCTAAGACATAAAGTCCCCTGAATCTCTTTTTTCTCATCTCACTCAGTTTTTCAAGAATTTCTCCTCAGCCTCAGCCCACTAGGTCCAATACAGTGATTCTATGTACAATAAATGCGAAAGCTTCATATATAAGAGTTTTTTTTCCTTAAGTGAGTTTTCTGTTGGGAATTAACATGCTGCTCAATAACAGAATATCACACACTTGTCTGTGCCAGTTGTTTTCAAAATCACTTGCAGTCCACAGGGACAAGCAGCACTTGGATCCCCCTAGGTTAATTATAAGGTCTAATGTAGCATAAACAGGTGGGGACCGTATCTACCATATGCTATACTGACAGGCTCGGCTACTAGAGTTCCACAGTGCCTATCTGCTGCCGGTATGGTGGCATTATACTTGACTCGGGGCTGCAATGAGGCCAGATGGGCAGGAAGCTGAGATGACAAGAACTGCTGGGAAGCAGCATGGTGGGGATTGTCCTGGACCTGACATTGTTCTTTGATGTGTCTCTGAGGGTAAAGCAGGTAATGGTTTCAGAGGCTGGATGTCCACAGAAACACTGGCAGCTAACAGTGCCTACCTGGCAGTGGCTAAGATGTGCTCATATCTGGGGGACCAGCGCACAGACAGGACCTCTGCTCTGTGACCTGGAGGGGGAAAGTTATTGTTTATGTGTGTGAGGAAATACAGCAGGAACGTGTGTATATGTGTGTGTACTTGCAGTCTAGTTTACTAACCCTGAAGAACATGAATGTGTGAGCCAGACTTCAGGTCACACAGTTGGATTTTAGGATTTTTGGTGCCAACTGAAAACACAGAGAGACAAAAAGACAGTTGAAGAAGAGGACTCAAAGATTGCCATCATTTCTTTCTTGTTTGAATAAAAAAAAGGTTCTTACAAAGATGAGGGATGTCATGACATCTGATACTTTAGCTTAAATTCTAAAAAGGTTCTATGAATCGAAAAAAAATGAACAAAAGTTACAGTTGTAACTAATTAATATACAATAATAATAAACTGTTTGAGGTGTTGGAGATTAGAATCAGAAAAAAGTTGGGATGTTTCCTCAAACGTAAATAAAACAGAATGCAATAATTTTCTAATCGATTGTGACATACAGTACCAATCATTTTTTAAATTTTTAATTAAATCTTCTACATAGTAGATTCATATTAAAGACATCTAAATTATGATGGAACACATAAGGAATTATGTAGTAAACAAAAAAGTGTTAAACAAACCACCAGAATATGTTTTATATTTCAGATTCTTCAAAGTAGCCATGTTGAAAACATTAAAAATAAAAAAAACAACTGACCGAGAATGTGTGTCCAAACTCCTGACTCGTACTGTATATATTTAATAAAAAACTGTATAAAGACAGTATATTTTATGTTCAAACTGATGTTTGTTTGGGTAAATATACAGATTTTTTTTGCATTGTTTTTATTTATTGATTTATCGTTTTGCTTTTGTTTCACTGGTTTCGGTATCAACTACTGCATTTCTGGTAAAATGACATCCCTAACAGGGATAACTTAAAAGCATACAATCCCATTTAATCACATGGTTCTAATATTATATTCCTACTTATCAATATTGTCTCAGTTTACAGATTGTGATAAATGTGTGAGTATAATCAGTTACAACATGTGTAACAGGGAGAGATCCTTAAGAATGGTGAAAGCTGAAGTCCCCAATTCCAAAAGACAAGGTGTGGTAAATATGAAAACTCACTGATACACTCCTGATAAACATGAGCTAACACACCCATCCATACATGGGAGGAGGGCAAGATGGTTGGTGAAATGTAACAGAACAAAGAAGATGTTTGGGATGTCATTACAATCTAAAAACAGAGACGTAATCTTGTCATCTCCTGTTGCTTCTCAGTAACAGATTCTTTTAAAGACTTGACAGAGATGTTTGCAACTTGTTCGACAAGCATCTCTAACAGAGGGAAAGGACACATTGAGCAAAAAAAGAAACAGGCAGTGATTGTCTGTGGGTAAAAAACAGGCGTGTCAAAGAAACTGTACGTGTATGCACATTTATGAGCACATACTCAGGAGAAACCTGTTGGTCCTGTTGGGCGATGTGGTGAGGTGCCACCTAAATTCTTACATTTTTTCTCCCCCGGAAATCACTCTCTAAACCTGGAACCATGTGTAGCCAGTATCTGACCCACTTCTGTCTCCTCCGTGTACATGTAAATTTGTTACCTGGGGTGAAAATTGGGGTACGGGGCGGGGGGGGGTTAGGGTTAGGGGCAGTGGCTGTGGTGTGCTGTGTGGAGGCACATAGTACACTGCTTGAAGAAACAAGCTGATGACAGATTGGGAACTAATGAGACTGTTGTTTTAATGTCAATGCTTTTTAGCACGCAACTAGAGAAATGTCAACACATACTTCAGCTGGTTTGTTCTTTGCTACTGAGGACAGAAAAATCTGTGGCTGCATTGTCACACACACCTGCGATGAGACTGTGCTTCCTGGCAATGGGGGAAAGATGGTGGCTGTAGACATTGCCCTCAAACTCAAAGACTTCTGCAGGCTGAAGAATAAGAAAGAGAGAAAGAGTCAGACAGACGGAGAAGGTCAGTAAGCTCTGGTTTAGCAATTAGTGCTATGTACGGTAAATAAAAGTCTTATATTAATGATAAAAAAATATACAACCATCAAAAATTAGCTCAACACAACATGAAATGGGGAAAAAACTGGCTACACACAGCCTATCTGTCATAAATATAGTTCAGATTCAACATGTATCTAAATTGTTATGCCTATTTTAAAATAATTATTTTAATTTGTCTCGTTATTTTATTTATCTATTCCTCCTTTTTTTTCTTTTTTTTTTAAATTGTATTTATTTTTATCAGTGACAATGTACATTGATAAACATTACTGTAAATGCATCAGAATTAGCAATAGGCTTATTTTCATCCGTAATCTCTGGACAGATATCAAAAGCAACCTAAAAGCAGTATCTACCAAATTGTCTGTTTTTCATCCCTGTTGTAAAGTTATAATGTACTATATTGCCTTTATTAAAATAAAATAAAAATAAAAAATACATACAAGACTTGAAATAAAGCCATTTCCTTAAAATTTCACTGTAGAATAAGTTCACTTCAGTGCAGTGAAGTTCAGAGAATGAATTAGGTAAAAATGAAAGACTAAAGAGAGAGGACACCACAGCTCAGAGCTCAGCAGGCAGCTCACATAGCAGCAGTGGAGGTTACAATGCAAATTCTGCAGCAAATATATAAAGCCTCTCTGTGCCCCATCTGTCAGTGTGTACCAGCACCGGCCAATGGACACACACACACACACACACACACACACACACACACACACACACACAGAGGAGTCTCTGTTTGCATAAAAATACCACACATACACATGGACTATGTGCACAACAATGCAAAGCACACATTAATGTGTGTACACAAGCACAATAAATAATTTAATAGGCATGTGTGTTTGTGAGGTACACAGAGACAAAAACACAGAGAAACGCAAATGAAAGGTCGGTGGTTCTTTTCTGTCCCCTCCCTGACCTTTTGAGGTAACCGTGGTGCCAGTGTAACTCTAGCACAGCTCAGGGCCTGCCATATGGGACCATGGAAAGGTAGCAAGCATGAAGCAGAAAATAAGAAAGAGAGGAGATGGGATAGTGAAAAGAGCAAAAAGAGAGACAGGGTGCTTGAGCTGTAAGAAAACAAATGCCAGCTCGAGACCTAAGTGCAGTGTGTAAGTAGTTCTGCTGTTAGAGATCTCACAATGGAAAAACAAAAACAAAAGATGAACTTTGATGACTCTGTGAAGTAACGTGGGATCATGGTTGATGATCATGGTCATCTTGTTGTTTTCATTGTTAAACAACCACCACTACCAATAAAAAAATCTATTTGATGTGACTCAGCACATATAGTGTTAACAGTGTCAAAACAATCGTACTTAAAATAGCTTTATGAGCAGGTGGCTAACATAAACTACTTGTCATAGCAGCACCCTAGATCAAAGCTAGATCAAAAAATGACACTGTGTGGCTGAAAAAAATCTGTATTGCTGTTACTGAGTGTAATTCTGTAAATCTACATAGTATGATTTATGATTAATCCGACATTTCATCTGGTGCTTCCCCAAAAGTTACAGAACACAGAGAAAGCAAAGGTTATGTAACACCATTGACAGCTGATTAAATTAAAAAAGTTTGAACACTGTTGGAAACATATAGGATGATGCAAGTACACAACTCAACAAAATATATAGAACATAAGTCTAATTATCATAAGCATTTTAATGGGGAAATGTTACATAATTTACCTTGCTGTTCAATGTGGACATCCATGTAAGTTTGTTTGTTAATTCAGCTATATTGAAAGTTTATTGTTTTTTCTATCCCAATTTATACATGGCACAAGGGGAATCTTACTTTTCAGGTGTACCTAATAAACTGTTAACTCGATGTGCATCACATTTAACATGGAGTAGCCTAGACTGTGGGTGATATTTCTTACCTTCAGTGTCTCAGTGTCCCAGACTTTCATAGTCTTATCAAAGGAACTGGAGACAAACATGCCCGTGTCATAAGGATACCACTGGACTGTCTCTACACTGAATTTGTGGACATATCGACTGGACCTAAAAAACAAACAAACAAAAAAAAAACATAAAATGTGACCCGATTAATACTCTGGTGTTTTGTACCACTTGTGTTCTAAACACAAAAATACATTGTATACCAGCACATACAGTAGTGTAAATTAATCAGTCCTGTGCAGCCAATAAAGCTACACGCACATTGTACACATTATGCTACATTCTCCTGTAGCCTTGTTCAGTCATGTAGGTGCAGGCTGTCATTACTACAACAAAAAAAGATATGCATTGGAATTAGAGCCAAGTGTTGAAGTGTACAAAATAAGATTTAGTGACACTTTTCTGTTCACATTACCATTAAAAACAAACACATGCAACAAATAAGGGAGGGAACAATTAAGCTAATGCTGTGCTACCCTCTAGTGGATGGAATGAGTAAATGGTGTCACACTCACCTGCCTACTGTGCATACAGCCTTGCAGGTGTACTGAAGTTTCCCAGTGAAGTTTTCCAAGTCATAGATAACAATCACTCCATCTGCTCCGCCAGACAACATGCTGAACAACAAAGAGGGTTGACTTTAAAGATAATTCCTCTGAAAGTAGTTCTTAATGGAAATGTATCACAGAAAGGTCTGTGAAAGGTCTTGAGTTTTTCAAATGTTATTTCCCCATGCTTGGTGTAGCTAAAACGAATTCAGCACTATTACAGTAGGCTCTTTTTACAAAATGTTTTATAGGATAAACCTATGGCTGCCATTACACAAATTTTGCTGTTAAACGTATAACAGTTTCAGATCAGATCAGATAATTGTAATGCAGTAATTAAAAACATCTGTAAAAATAATGTAAGAATAAGTGGACTTACTATCTGCCCTCTACTGCATCAATGTCAATCGCATTGATGCCATTTCCGTGGATTCTATCCACGTCTCTGTCAGGATTCAACGTCAGACTCAGGACCCTTTGGACATATAGAAAGCAGAAGCTTTTACACACCATTAATTACCAGTGAGACCTGAACAAACAGATCATTAAATAAAATTAAAAGTGGAAAAGATACATCAAGGGAAATAAACAACAAACAGATGTGCTGCAAATTGACAAAAAATGGCACTGATGAAACCATTATTAGACTTATCACTGGGCCAATCCATTGAAAATTTACTGTTGACAAACTGACATTTGGATTATCGCAAGTTAGTGTTTACAAACATAAGATAGCAAACGCTTTCCAAATCTTAACACATGCCAACCGTTCTCTTTTCATATTTTAACAAAACCTCCAATAGAACAACTAAGTATGTGCTTAAATAAGAGTTTATATATTGAGACTTCAGGGTTTAAAAGCTCTCTGAGTAGATACCTATGAGTATATTTATGCTCCCTAGATGACAGTGTTTAGCCTATTTTCCTTCCTTGTTGAATTACTTTATTCTCTCTCACCTTCTCGTTGACTCTGCACGTCTCAGTCGCAGAGGGTCGTCCAGGCCAGCCTGTCTTGCTGCCAGAAACCCCAACATTTCTTTAATTTGAAGAGAAGCCGAGCAGCACTGGTATTCAATCTTTGCTAGCGTTGGCTAACCTAGCTAAAAGGCTAGCATGCTAACTAAAGTGAAGTAGTTTTTTTCTCCAAACAGAACGTTTGCGCGCCCAGCAAGGCATTGTATTAAATACAAACATCCGTTTTAGCTCAATACGCGGTGTAAATCGTATTAGGGTATTATGTTTAGATCATTTATTGCCTATTTTACATTGATTTCAACTAGCTTCGCAGCAGCTCAAAACAATGAACCGCCATATTGAAACGTAACGTCCTTTCTATGACGAATGATATGATTGGCTGTTCAAGTATAGCCGACCAATCACAAAGCAGCTTATTCATTCTCTTGCCAACCCACGAACTCTTGCATAAACAACCCAGAGAGAGGACAGACAGCTTACAAGGGACACAAAATAAGCCTCCAAACCTTCGGTTTTTCCTGTAAAGATGAGCAGGATTGCTGGAGTTTTACGGCGTACGTTTGGACTAGTACGCGAGCATGTCGGGACAGATACTTTGGGGAATAAATATTACTCTGTTCCAGAACAGAAGACATGGACAGGTAAGTTAACACCTTGTCTTGTCAACATAAACCAGCCGTAACTTAATTTACAATATTGATCCCTAAATAAGATAGCTTTAAAAACCATTGATTCAATTTCATTGAGTCTGTTCTTAAAATGTGTTGCTGTGGATATGACTTTACCTTTACCCTTTCACCCTTGTAGTGTAAAAAGCTTGCCACTAGATGGAGCAATCGCCTCAATGAGAGGACTCCCATTTTCAGTGTTTTTAATAAGGGTATTTTAGTCTGTATTTAAAGCAGTTGACTGCAGTTAAAATATTACTTATTTTGGAGGCCAAACGTATGGCAGCTCTAGTGTCACTGGCCTGCGAAGCAGGAGGAGTCTTCCACTGTCGCAGATGAAATGATTACTTGTCTGTGATGAGGATTTAGAAGGAGGTCATATATCCCTACTGAGACATGGCAGTGCTACAGTATGTAATGCTCAAGCCAACCAGTAGAACTGTGTCATCAGGCTAATCCATGGTGGGATGCCAATGGTGTCCTTCACGCTGTCTCTGACTGTGAGAAAGTCAAGGACACGCTCGTTGGCCTTGCAGACTCAATGCCAGGGATTACTGTACGTCCTTATCCAATTGTCCCGTCTTTCTCATAAAGGGTCTTTAAGAAGTGTGCCTAGGATAGGAAGATTAGAGAGGTGTAGGTCACCTTAGGAAAGGAGCAGCTGCTGACATAACTGACCGTCACTACAACATAACATCATTTTTGTTGTTTATGGCCTAATTAATGTGATGAAGAAGTGACATTATTAGTTTACTGGATTTTCTGTATGTAATATACATGTGAAATTTACCACAGCTGTAAGGTGCTGGAAAAGCTTGAAAATGCATGGTGAAAATGTGTGATATGTACACCTGCACATTAACTTGTTTAGGTGGTAACATAGTGATGCACTGCTAAGTGTATGCAAATCCTGTCATCCTAGTTTAATTCATTTGCAGAATCTGGGCTAATCCCACTTTCCTTTCCCTTTACCAATTTAAATTATCCTCAGATGGGGTCTTATCCAGACTATAGGCCACAGGTCAGGGGGTCACAGGTCAAAGGGCACACCCTTTGTCTGCTCCAGACATGATATTGCTGGTTAACCAGCCACGGTTCTGGATCTTTGGCTTATTAGGAGGGCTATGTCTCACGGTATTTGCCATTATTACAATGCCTGAGCAGAGACAGACACTGTTTTTCTCTAATATGGAAACTAAAATGCACAACAGTAATCGGGGAATAATCACATCCCACTGACACATGCTTGTGTTTGTCTCCCTCTCTTGGTGCAACATTACAACTTAGATAAAGCCTTTCTTTGACTAGCATGCAGTAAATAGACACAGTGCATGCATTCAGTGTTACTTTTCTCGGAGGGTAAAGCCAAGCTGTTTTGTTTTTCGTTTTGCTGGAGAGGGCAGGTTGCGAGCCTGATTTCTTTTTGACTGAACTTGACTTTGTGCTTCACCTTTTCTCAGCAGTTTGCGGGGGAAACTTGCGCCCACCTCGTATTTATAATTCATTACAAGGCTGCTCCTCCACCCCTGGCTGTCAGACTATTCAAATGAGACATCACAGAAGCCCATTTTCTAGCACGCTACAGGCTACCGTACTCGCTGCCCAATCACAATGACTGACACTGCAGAGGCTAGTTGGCCTGTAGAAAAACTGGTTTACAAACAAACAAACAAACAAACTCATAAGCGACAGACCTGCACATACACACTCATATATACGTTAATAATAAACAAATAGAAATATATGGCACACATATTTTCCTCTTTTTTTCTACCACTCACCCCGTCCAGCCTTGTGGAAATAAAGCAGATGCATTATTCAGTCCATATGTCTTGCTAAAGCGGGCTCTTTTTGATCTTAAACTGATAGGCCAAGCGTGGGCTCAGGGCCTTAAGGCATGGACCGCAGGGCTTTCCACTGCAGCACATGAGTACTGGTTGAAGTAGGTGAGGAGACTCTCTCCTCTTCCTCTCTCTCCTCTTCCTCTCTCTCTCTCTCTCTCTCTCTCAACCCTGCCTACTTCCTCTATTCATTTGTCCATCCCTAGTGTTCAGTCAATCCCTCTCTACCTTTATCCATGCTTTGCTGCTCCCATTTTCTACCTCTCTCAATCTGTTAACTTTAGAAAACTGGGGCGTAAGCAATTCCGTGTGTGGTAGGCTATGTACGATGACGTTAATGGCCGCTAAGACAGAAAAATAAAAGGAAGCAAGCTTGTTTTGTGGGACTCTGTCCTATCTGATCTCAACAACTGCCCAGATTTCTCCTTAGCTTGACCTCTTTATTTGCCTCCAGTCCTTCCCTCGCCCCTCCCCTTCATTGCTGCCCCTTGATTTTTTCTCCTTTGAAGCCAGCCCAGTGAAGATTTCTATTCACAACATTAGAGTAGTTCAGCAGTGTGGAGGGGCTGGACCCAGCAGAGAGCTTTCTATCCCCCTCTCCTCAGATGCTGCTGCACATCAAAATGAAAAGGCCTGAGTCTGAAGTACACGCCTAGAGAGGGAGAATGTCTGTCTCTGTCTCTGCCTTTAGAAAAGGTCCAGCTAAAGAGGCCTACTGTGTGCTTCTGCCCCATAGAGAGAACTATGCTATAGGCTGTGAAGCCCCAGTGATTGTTGTCTATGGCAGGGCTACAAGAGAAAGCCACTGGCAATCTGGCCACTGGTCTTTAGAAGGTCTTTGCCTTGGTGTTGGCTCCATAGAGCTGAATAGAGAATCTATATTCTTCTCTGTTTCTGTGTGCGTCTGTCCCACAGGCCCAGCTCTGCCTCACACTGCATGGGGCGCCATGTCATGCTGCCCAGATGAAAGCAAAGCATTCTGCGGATGGGCTCATTCGTCTTGAGCAGTGGGCCCGCAGCTTTGACGCCTGCCTTCCCTCCCTTTATTTAGGAAGAGAGGCGCACTGACATTATCGGCCGCTGCAGGCACATTTGAAAATAATTGCCTGTATGATTGCTATTTTTCTTACCTCTTTGAGGAGGTGTAGCCTTTGTCTTGGAATCAATGGCTGCTCAATACTGGACAGGGGAAAGGCAGTTTCCTTTCATGTCTTGGTGAAAAGGATGTATTTTTAGCGCTATTCATTTTAGCAGTGTGTGCCATGCAGTTTTAATCTATTGGTCCTCTCCACTGCGTGGAGAATGGAAGGGATTCAGAGGTTCTTCAGAGGTGCGCCACGCTGTTGCAGAGAAAAGATGCATTGACTTATCGTCCTATCACTATCCCTCTCTCTTTGTCTATTATTTATTTGATTCCCCAGCCCTGTTCTATGAAGTGAAAAACTGAAAAGGCCTCAGTTCTGCTATTTCAGGATGGGTGACTCTGGGGACCGAGGGAGGAGGTGTGTGTGTGTGTGTGCGTGTGTGTGTGTGTGTGTGTGTGTGTGTGTGTGTGTGTGTGTGTGTGTGTGTGTGTGTTGTTGTATTAATGTGTGCATCTGTGATTGTGTACATGTGTTTGTGTGGCATAATAACTACACACTGTGTGTGCGCGTTTGTATCCTCTTTGTATTTAAAAAAAAAAAAAAGGGAAAAAAATTCTGCGATTGTGTGTTTTCTCTCCACTTCATGCCCAAACACACTTAACACAACAACAGATGGCTGTGTGTCATCAGAGCGTTGATTCAAGCCGCATATTTCCATGGAAAGAGTCACAGCGGAGAGAGACGAGGGTCCAAATGGCTGTTTATTCTACCACAAGTCATCCCCAGGGTGTGATGAAGGAAGGTCTATCCTACAGTAGGACACCAAGTCGGTGTTTACTATGGAGCGGCTCTGTCCAGAGCTGCTACAGTAAATCATGTTAATTGATCAGCAGCTTTGCAATGCATGGGGTTTAAATGAAGGTTGTTTAATCATTATAGGGAAACCAAGTGGGTTTAGCTCATCTTGCTTTATACTGTTTGCCAAGTGTGTATTTGTATGTGTATGTGGTGGAACATCATGGAGTGGCTTAACTACTTCATTAAAAAGGCATTTGAAGAGATAGAGGCTGAAAATGAGAAACAGGCACATTTATTTCTTATGGTAGAGCATTACAAACAGGCCTGGCTCCAATATCAGTACTTTAAGCATCTTGCAGGTCTAGGTAACATTGAATATCAACAGTTGACCTATGTCTGTATACATTTCACACCCCAACTGTCTCACTACCATAAACCAGACATGTGAACTTGAGTCATTGTGACAATGACTTACAACTTGACTTTACAGAAAATAAATTACTTGAAACTTGACTTGGAAGTTAAAGATTTGCCTTGTCTTAGCTAAGGGCTCGACTTGACTTGACATAACCTATGACTTGACTTGACTTGCATAAGACAAAATAACTTGAGAGTACACCAAATGACTTGAGTTGAATGTCTGCCATAGACTGTACACAGTCACCATGACATAACCCATTGCTTTGAGCCTTGAGATTGGCATTTTGGCTGTTGCATCTTGAGTTTTTGCAAACATTTTTGTACAGAATGCATCTGGACCCAACATTATCAGCTAACACTAGCTAGCTAGCTAGCTTGGTTAGCATCGGGCATCTGAAATGAACAGCTGACTCATTAGAGTGTATTTTAGTCCAACCAAACCCTGAACAAGACATTTTTAATCTTAACTTTCTTGAACTGAAAACACCTGTGAGAGGGTCAAAGACAAAATTAAACAGGACACCATGGTTGTGACCTATCAATCACAAGATAGACAAACACTAAAGCATACCCTGATTTACTGTATATTTGACCTTAAATGGGACCATCATTTACTAAATGAACATCATGCTGTTTTGAAGGAAACTAGTGATTGAGACCATAAACTCAAGTGATAAATAAGGTCATCGTCCTTTTGACTTTCACACAATCTGACTTCTTTTTGCAACCAGTGCAGTCTCCTCCTGCTGGCCATTAGACAGAATGCAGGTCTGAGGCACTTAGACCTCCCTTTTCAGCCTGGGCAATGCCGTTGTTTACAACCTGAAAAGTTTAAATGAATGTGATGCGGTGAGCCATTGTAAGTGGTTGATGATGCCAACAGAGGAGGACAACAAATTAATTAGATTAATTTTTCCATTTGGCATGGATGTGATTCACTGTCCAGTACATTCGTGTCTCTCTCTGGTCAGATGGCCAGCGAGGTGTTTTGACACCTCAGGGCTCCTTGTCTGTCAGAAACTCAGCGAGAAAGACTGACAGACAGACCGACACAAAGCAGACATCTCCAGGAGCCTGCCGCTGCTTATTCAATTCAGAATATTTTAATAAAGCAGACAGGCAGAGAGAAATAAGGCTAGGAGTAAGGGAGGAAAGATAAGGCCGAGGGAGATTCACAGAGGGTGGAAAAGAAGGTGGGGTATAGAAAGTGAGTGACAAAGAACAAGGGGGATGCTGACATATGGGGTGAAATTATAGAGTGGGGGAAGAATGGAGAGAGTGAAAGTGAAAGGAGGGTTTCTGACAGAAAGAGGGTGAAATGAGTGGGTGGAACAGGCAGACAGATAGAGGGGGAGAGAGGGAAGGTGGAGGTAGGTTAATGGAGGAAGAGAGTGGGGGGACTGAAGGTGCAGTGGAAGGAAAAGGAAGGGGGTTGGATTGGAGTGATGGAGGTGAATAGAAAGGGGTGGACAGCTTGGTGTATGGACATCACACGTATGGGCCTCAGAGGAGCCGGGGAGGAAGGAGGGGGGGTGCACACCGCTTCACAGCCTCACAAAGGACGCTGACTTCCTGGCTCGCCATGGTCCTTTTCTATAACCCATCGGGCAGGGAAGAGACTTCAAGAGGATGGGTGGTCTTAAGTGGAAGGGGGTAAAGTATCCCTTCCACCCTCAAGTACGCCTACGTTTAGTTAAAAGTAACACACAGGGGAAATCAGAGTATTCTTTTCAGCATGTTATTACTTTTTATATGAATTATTCTCCTCTGTTCTGCCGTGAGTCGATCAGGCCTCAGCGGGATCGACAGCAACAGGGACAAACAGAATGAGGACTGAATAAAAAAGCAGCAGCAGCAGGCCTACTTTACGCCTATAAGCTCCTCCTTTCACCAGAACTGATGCAAAACAACGGCTGGCCTTTTCCCTCTAAACCTCATCCCGCGTCACTAGGCTCAGGGCTAATGGGTAACCATGGTTACAGGCCTCACACATCCCCTCCATTTTTTTCCAGGGACACAGATTGGAGAGAGGGAGAGAGAGAGTGTGAGAAGGAGAGGGGGTGTCGGTATTGGTACCTGGTTGCCCTTGTATCGCTGATGCTTATCGGATCACTCCATCTTCATAAAGCTGTCCATTACCATGCAGGTATTGGTCCCCCATCCCTCTCCACCGCACAGCTCAGCTGGAGGGGAATAAACTAGGCTCAAGCCGGACTAATGGGCTCGCTGCTTCAAGACTGCTTTTTGTTCCACCACAGTGTCAGGCCTAAAACTCGCTGCTGTACCTCGCACTCTCGTGAAGACTGAGAAAGCTGCTCTTGCTGCTGTCTCCTGAGAGGGAGAGCCAGAGTTGCAAGTGGGAGCTTTTGTCTGCATTGCAATCTGCTCAGAGACAAGTGAACGTGGTGTTTTACAGGAGAGAGGTCAGTGTTGATGATGATGATGATGAGGAGCATGAGATGCAGGTCTATCAGTTGTTGCTTTGTTTAAGTTTTTGGTGTTCTCTATACCCGAATGTTGCCAGTCAAAGTGTGTTCCCCAGACATCTCCTTCTGTAATCAAAGACAGGAATGCAGGAGAGAGACACACAGTGAGAGCGACAGCACAAGACGCCCAGGAATGACATTGTGGAGGTGAAAAACCTCTCAGGTCGCCCCCAGCAGCACTCACCTGGGAGCTGATGTGTGAAGTTGGGGGTTGTGTGTGTGTGTGTGTGTGTGTTGAAGCAGGTGATGGAGTTTAGCGGGGTGTGTTCAGGGTTCAAAGAGCAGCCCTCGGAGAGCATCACGTCTTATTCTAACGAACAGGAAGGATAGGTGTGCCCACAGTTTGATTGGCTCTCCATCTGGCTGCCAAGGCAACCCCCTCACCTACCCACCCTGCCTCCCTGTCTCCACCCTTCCTTCCTCTCCCCTCCCCTTCCTCCCTCCCCCCCGGTTCCACAGCAAGGCTCACAGATGAGTCGCGCTCAGACAGGTGAGATGGCTCATGAATATTTATGCAGTGGGATTTCATTCCTTCTGCCGCTGGCCCCTCCCCCTCTCCAACGCAGCACTGCGTTTGTCCTTCACGGTAAGAGGCAGCGTCCTCGCTCCTGTCCCTCAGGTTAATCTGCCTGCTCTCTAGCCATTGAGTGTGTGTGTGTGTGTGTATGTGTGTATGTGTGTGTGTGTGTGTGTGTGTGCCTGTGTGTGTGTCTGTGTGTGTGTGAGTGACTGGTAAGTAGGTTTCCCCTAGTGAGTGATGAGAAGGCAGACCCGTCACAAGGGGGCCTGCTGAGATCGAGAGCTCCTAACACCTTTCATACCTTTGTCAGGGATCCTAAAGTACAGACTATATGGAGCTAACGTTAAGGAATATATCATGCAGTTAGTCGATTGAGATTTTAAAAATGAATTGATATAAAGACATTTCTGAGGTTGTTTTCTTATGATAAACACTCCCCGAGGCGCCCACCGCACCCTATATATCCGTGGCTAAATAGATAATACTAACAATATTGATCACCAGTACAGTACAAAAAGGTTTATCAACATATCTAAGAAATAATAGTAAAGTTGAATAAATAAATAAAAAGAGGAAATAATTATTTTTTTCTCTGAATTCTTGGACATTGTCTGTTGTGAATGTGGTCCTTGTATGAGCTCCATATTTTCAGGATCAAGTCTTGGCATCTTTAGAGTCTTAATATGACTCATTTGTACCCTGCTATATTTGACATTAGTTCAATCCAGGGCACAAATTATGTGAAGATGTGACAGTTTTCCATTGTCTTACAATAATTCTGCATCCTTTTAACATAGATAGTAGACGTAACCGACCGTACATAGAGTTTGGCTCTTGGTCAGAGAGGCACTGGTGGACTAAGTAATTCTGTTAGTCAATCATGAGAAAAGTTAACTATTTTGACTGTAATGATCAACTGATCTTGACTGTTAAATTACATAACATTTACTGGTTAAATCATCTAAATATGGAGATTTCATTGCATTCCTCAATGTCATACAATTACAAATAGAATACTTGTGGATTTTTAAGACGGACAAAGAAGGCAAATTTGTTTTTTGCTGACACAGATTTGTGAGGTCAAACTGTTATAAACGGACTTTGGTAACTTGTCATGGGAATTTTTCATTATTTTGGTCACATCAGAGACTAAATGGTTAGTCAGTTAAAAAACGGCTTCTTCTTCATGCCATTTTGTTGTTTGATCAAATGTAACATTTAATAGAACTACAACTTTTATACCAATGTTTTATTGCTTTTCTCCATTTTCATAATAGTAAAAAGAAAATGCTATTGTTTTTTCTGTTGGTCAGACAAAGTAAGCTAAGTTCAGACATCACTATGGACTTTGTTTTTGCTTTTGAAAAAAAGTTTAAAAAATGTATGGATTAATTAATAATGACAGTAATCGTTAGTTGCAGGCAGCCCCCTGAGCTGAGAAATCACTATGCAAGCAATGTGCCAGGCCAATTCTGTTATGCTACATTACGTGAAGAGTGAGCCTAAACACAGTAATTGCATTCTTTAATAAACCCCACCCACAAGAATGGTTGTTGCTGTTGTATTTTGAATCTTTTACATTTGTTTTTAATAATTCTTGTGTCGGCTCCTGTGAGGTAATAACATTTAAAAGAAGTGACATGTTTATTTTGAATTGTTGCACTATATTATTAGAATGATACAGTATACAGCCTTGGCCTGTGTTTTTTTTTTTTTTGCAGTTGTCCCAGCTCAGAGATTACCAAGAGAGCAGGATGCACCCCAATCAGGCTGACAAGCCTCCTCCCAATGTGTATGTGGTGGGAGGATCAGCCGTGTTTCATAAATGTACATACTGTATTTGTTATTCAAATCCAAGGATAAAAGCCATGGTGGAAGGGGTTTAGTCATGCTGCAAAAGCAACAAGACAAGAGGAGAGCCATGTTGGAGTGTGACAGAGAGGAGAGGGGGAGATGCAACCTAGTGGAGAGAGATAGAGACGGAGAAAAAGTGGGTGCCTCTCTTTATGCTTATTAGTTAGGCATTAGCTGTAGTTAAGCACATTGCTGGTGGGGACTGTATCATAATTTTACCATTTCAGTCTGCTGCCACCCACACCAATGCAAATATGGATAGGATCTGTTTATAATTAGCATACCTGTTAAATGTATTTGTTAGTATTGCCTAGAGAACACAGCCTTTTGTTTGCTGGCAGTTGTTTTTGTTCTGCTATCATGGGGGTTTTCTAGGAAACGCTTTCTCAGAAGACGTTTTAAGGCATACATGTAAACAATTGTGAGGATCATAGGATGTGTTTTACACATTGCTGGGCCGGCTTTACAGATAAGGTGAGAGAATGCAGTGTTTTTGTCAGACCTGGATATCAGAAAGCTGCAGAGCTGGAGCCTGTTAGGCCCTATAGTGACAATCTAGTGGGAACCAAAGCAGAACCAAAGCAATACTAGCCTAATTAGCTGACCTGATTACTATATAGGCTGGATAAAGTATGGAAAGAAATCATCCTCATAAGGCATAATTGCGGAACAGCACATGCATGAAAAATGTTTTTGTCTTCACTGGAAAAAAAAAACTTTTAATAAGAAGGCACAAGCAAGCAGCCTCCCGCATACACACTTAGCCACTTTCAAGTGCCATCATTCATCCATCCCTGTGCCATAGCTATCTGTTATGGCTGAAGTAAACATTAAGGCCATCAGTCTGCCGTGTGCATGGAGGTGGGTGCCTCCATTTGTCCATGTCCAGTCAGCTGCGGAGAAACGGTGATGGAATCCTGACAGATTGTCTGTGTTTTGGAGCGTGTTGTTTTCCTAGCCCATCCATTTCTCTTCTCCTAGCCATGTTTGCCATGCATCATCACTCCCTCTCTCTCTCTCCCTCTCTCTCTCTCTCTCTCTCTCTCTCTCTCTCTGTCTCTCTGTCTCTCTCTCTCTCTCTCCCTCCTCCCTCCTCCTTCCTTGCCTCATCATTTATCAGAGGGATGGGAGCGATGGATGGACATCCGGCTACCTGCTAGGAGAAACTATGGAAACAATTGTTATTAGTGAACACTGTATAAAGCTCTGTAGCATCACACAAAGACACAACCGACTCATTTTAATTCTCTCACTCCCTTGTATTCTGTCTCTATCTCCCTGTATTGCCCCCCCTCCATCTACCTCCGTCTCCATGTCATTGTGTGCCAGCCAAACTTGTCTAATCAGCAGATTCGACCAAAATAATTGGCGGTGGCCTTGCTGCTAGCGAGCGCCGTGCTGTATACAGATAGGGAAAGGAGCACTTAATATTCCACGCAGCTCGTGCCTCTCCTGTTCTCTGTGATATCTGACCTCTTTTGTCTCCTGCTCGGCTTGATGTTGATTTTGGAGGGCATTGTTAGCCAGAGCGCTGTGATTGGAAGAGGTTGTGAGTGAGGGGGGCTGTGGTTGGTTGGGTTAAAGGGAGGCTGATTTGCATAAAGGCTTAGCCCAGATTTGGAGCCACTCAGCGAGATCTGAGGAGAAGGGCCCGAGGGCCACGAGGTAATCATCCATGGCCTGTCACAGTGCTGTCATCCCTCTGTGTATTTGTGTGTCTGTGCGTCTGTCTGTATCTGTGTGTCTGCGTGAGCAGGAGAGCATTGTGTCTGCGCCTCTTTGTGTATGTTTGTATTCCTTTGCGTTTTGTATGCATCATTGTCGAGTATCTCTATCTCACTCTTGCTCCTTCTCACTGTCTTTTCCTCTACTTTTTTTTGTGGTTTCTCAGGCAGGCTGGTCCGTGCCAAGCGGATGGTAGTGGCAGCCAATCCTACAGAATTTGAATATATAGAAGGCAGCATACCGATGGAGTGGGACGGTAAGTCTGGACCACAGCATCTCTGCGACATGCTTTAACTATCACTAACATGGATAAATGACAATGTTAACAAGAGAGCAACCCAGCAGAGTACACAAAGTGCTGCACAAATAAAATGGAATAACAAATTCATGGCTGCATCTATTGGGGCCTAGGCTAATCCATTGATTTTCTCCTCTTTTTTTTCTTCATACTGCGAGATGGGGGTTGGGAAAAGCGTATTCATGAGTTTATCAAAGACGCCTTCTGCTGGTGTTATACAACCGTATCATAAAATAGTGTTTCAAATTTCTTACAACTGGATACAAACTGTTCCCTCTGTCTCAGACTGGCTTTATCCACCTTAAACCCCTCATCCTGCTTCGCCCCATCCCTCATGCATTTTCATCAGGATGCAAATAAGAAAGGGATAAAAGAGGCCCAGAATCCCTGCGCTAGCTGGAGGAAGAGTTAGAAAATCTCTCTCTCTCTCTCTCTCTTTCTGGCTCCCTTTAACCTGCTCTGCTGTGCAGCCAGCTCAGCCAAAATAGAGCTCCTTAAAAAGAAAAAAAAAAGATGACAGACAGACACAGTTCTACTCAGGAGGAGAAAGAAGGACAGAGCTACTGATGGAGAATGACAGAGTGTGTACTTTCAAATTCAAAGATCAGAGAAGATTCACACTGTCTCTTCTGAGACACAGCACTCAATGGCCCTGCTCTGCCTCGACTAAAGCAGTTTTAGTGTTTTGAGTTTATCATGTGTATAACTTCTACTATTCTGCATGTTTCCCTATAGTTTGCCGAGTGAAATGAAACAAAACAAAGTGAAAACCCTGGATACATTCTCCCAACTAGCTTGGTAGTTGAACTGAGCTACTGTAGTGCCCTGAAACTCAGTGATGCTATAGCTGCAGCCTTTAAATATGACTGCAGGTTTTGTTTGTGCAGCGTATGTTTGTGTGGGTGTTCTCACTCTTCTTCTCTTTTTTTTCCTCCTCCTCCTCCAGCTTGGATCCGAGGCAGACGGAAAGAGCCCCCCTCCGTTGAGGTACGTCTCCCCCCCGCAGCCTCCCCGCTGTGCTGATGGTTGGACTCTGGGGGGCTGGTTACAAGGGAGGGAAAGAAGAAGCGAAGATGGAGAGGAAAGGCTTTGATTTGTTTTATCTTACAGTTTCGAACCGAATTCAGGAACTTTGGGGGACAGGTGTTAAAATAAACAGCAGCTGAAGTGCATTGATGGCGAGGCGGAGAGCAAAGACAGCCTCTGAACAAGGGGCTCACTGACACCATGTCCTAGTTTACTTTCTTTTTTCCCAGCAAAAGCCTGCATCTCGGCTTTTTGTGTTTTATTTCTGGCAGTCTCCAAGATGGGAATGGTGAAGGAGTGCAGTTTTTCCCCTCGTGTACCTCTCACTGGGTTTATTGCTCTTTAAATGTGAGAATGCTGGAAATTATTTGGCTGGCGAAATGTGGGTCTATAGGAAATCCCTTGGAAGGCCAATACCCAGGCACTCTTTCTATCTCTCTGTCCTCTCTCCCTGCCAGTGGCCAATGCCATCCCCTGCCTCTATTGCCAGAACATTCTCTTCCAATTTTCTGCCTTGCGTCTGCCCAATAGCTGCCATCGACAGCTGGACAGTGTTGATGTGGCCAAGGCTTCACTCCCAGCACATTACCCTACCCCTTGTCACGCTCCCTCTCTTCCCGGTCCAAGCCGACATAAATTGATTGGATTAAATCCTGTCATTAACAGGCTGGAAAAGCAGCTCAGTATGTTTGTCTCCCTCCCCAAAGCGAGGCTTTTTGGCCACAGCTCTCCCCCTCTCTTTTCCAGTCCTTCAGTTCTGCCAACACACAACAGCATTATGCCCAGTCCTCCCTTCCTTTTTGGCTTTTCATGCTAGGGAGAGGCTAACATCACTGGACACTAGCTGAGGCTCAAGTGGGTAACTATTCCACTGGTGGATTATGTTCAGGTTATAATTGTTTCCATGAGCTGGAATGCTTGTTTATACTGCAAATACCTCCTGTCACGTTAGTTTACTAGTCTGTTCCAAGCCCTACATTTTTAACCAGGGTTTATTGGACCAATATTAGGTTAACTGAACATGCTTGTTCTTTTTCTAGTAAATGCCCTACTTCTAACTCCACAGATACACACATTTGTTCCTGGAAGCCGTCCAGTGTAACTTCATGTCTCTTTACTTTTTTTTGCCTTTCTCTAAGAGAAACAGAGGTAGCTGATTAAAGATGGAAATTATTACTGGTTCAGTTTTGCAGGACAGTTTGAAGGTTCCAATTAGTAATCTTGTTGTCACACTCAATCTTCTGTAATCTTCAGGGAACTGCCACCTCAACATTTCCAACACCACAGACCTTGGTAGATGATGTCTGGTAGGGATGGACAATCTTGATGATAAAATGTCAGAGATTTTGCTATGCCATTTGTAGTTGTTCCTTTAACTAATCTTGGTAGCGTAATTCTGTGAAAAAGGCAAATTATATAAACCATAATGGAGGATTTTTTTCAATATCACTCATACCTAGGTCCCAGCATTTTTATATTGTGTTGCAGGCTATAACATATAGTGTCCGGATATCTGCAGGAATTCACATCCCTCAAAAAAAGGGCCTTACAAAGTCTTAAAGTCTTGAATTTCATTCATAGGGGTCTTTAATATTATTTTTTTCTTGCCTGCCATAGACAGTAACACTAGATATAACTTTTATTGCATGTGGTTTAGGGCTGTTGGTAGACTACACCTAGAAACTACAAGTGGGTTTGTTGTGACAGTGGATTACATGTGCAGGAGGAGGAGGAGGAGGAGGAGGAGGAGATTCAGTCAGTGCCATTAAACCTGTAGCAAACACTACAGGAGAAGGTAGAGAGATCATTGATTTATGGGGAAGTGCTGATTTTAGGAAAAAACTTAATTTAATACATATTTAATTGGTTAATCCATCCATCAATCTTCTGCTGCTTATCTGGCTCCAGGCCTCGTTAATTGATTATATTAGGAGGAATTATTGTTATAAATAGCTGGGAAGTACTGACAAAAATGTGTTCTAAATGTCAATAAATTCATATACTTAATAAATAACTCCAGGCCACATCATCCCTACAGGCTTTCCACCGTTCTTTGGCTGGCACTGTGTCACTATTTTTGTAGCTCTGTGCCCAAGGGTGACGCCCAGAAACGTCCCAAACAAAGCAAAATGAAAGGAAAACAAAAACAGGGCAGGGTCCCTTGCAGATACAGAGATAGCCACACTTCTAGTGGATAAGTCTATACATTCTTTTTAGGGAAATCCATCTTAGTATGTCTTTAAAAAGTTTAAGTTGATAAACGCTGCAGAAACACTGAATATGCGTGCATGTCCATCTGTGTGTTTTGCAGGAGCTGCTAAAGAATGAGTCTTATAGGGAGCAGATCAAACTAAAGGCCAAAGAGGTGGAGGAGAAAGATCTGGTCCTACTGGCCAAGGAGTATGAGGAAGGTCTGGTGGCGACTCCTACGAAGACTCTGGCTAAGGGGCATGCAGCCTCCACCAGCTTTGGCAAGGAGGAGATCAGTGAAGAACCCACCAGCACTGCAAACACCTTCCAGCCTGGATCCTGGATGCCCAATCCCAAGAAATAGACTGACACTTCCACATACACTGAAACTGCTACACAATGTAATACAATCCAAAAGAAAAGCCCTGCAATAAACACAAACTATGTGAACCTGATATTCCCTTTTAGTTGAGATTTTGAAATGTAATGTTAGAAGCACCTTTTTACTGTAATGTAATGTAATGTAATGCAATTAAAGTCAACACCACAAACTATGACCTCAGAATTTACCAAAGTTTAATCAATTCCTCTATGTTTCACAGAGGAGATATTTATTTCAAGGCTTTTTTATTGGACTGTATTACATTATGAGTTCTTATTTTTCTAGTCCCTCTGTGTATATTGTATACACACAAGACAATAGGTATCGCTCATCTTGAAGCTGACTATAAGGGAGAGGTCTGTTCACAAAGCAAAGAAAATCAAATAGTTCTTCTTCAGTTGTCAATGAGTATACCAATTACTAATACACTGTATTATGCTAGATATTGTGAGAAATTATTTCAAATATTAAATGTTTTATATTCAAGCTGATCAGAACAGACCTCAAGTATGACCAAAGATATAGTGCAGTCATTTTAAATATCTCTGAGAGCATTCTTTGACATCTAAAGATGAAAAGTATTACTTATTGAGGGAACATGTGAAAGAGCATATGTTTGATCTTGTCGGAAAATGGAGATAACATCACTGTTAACTGAACTTTGGCCTCAGCTAAGGCCTGAAGATGGTGCCATGAAGCTGTGCTTGTGGTGAATACTGTTAGTGTTTGTTTGTCATGGAGGTGGTGTCTGCTTCTTGTAAATCATGCGTGAAAAGAATGAATAATGTTACAGTTTGTTGATCCTCAGTTTGAATTTCTTCACTTAAGGTCAGAGTTCATGTTGGTCACAAGAGTTGCTGAAGAAAGTTCAGCAGGGCACAAAAAAGGCAACATGAACTTGGATCCTGCAATTTAAAACATGGTCTCCCAATTCAATAAATGTTAAATGTTCTCACTGAACCTAGGGAGGAATATCTTTTTAAGAGAAAGAAGAGGGGATATGAAGAAATGTGTTCCTCTGTATCTTAAATAATGTTTTAACTGCTTCAATACATGAATTACAGCACCTATCCATTCAACTGACCTTTTGAATGTTTTAATATTTTAAACTGAGTCACAGTGGATGTAATTAGTTTGTAATACTAATAAATAAAAATCAGTCTAAATTAAGAACATACAGTAAGCTATATAAAATGCAACATAATTGACTGCAGATCAATAAACTCTGGCCGAAACAATCCTGGTTCACGCTGTTCATTTCAGTATTTAAAAGCATTAATAAATGCATTTTTCAACTGCAGCAATTCTGTCTTTTACAGCTGTTATATGTATTTGTTATGTTAGCCCATCCTGTCCTGAGAAGGATATCCAGTGTCTTGGTATTAGTATTATTATTAGGAGTATTATTCACTCCTCACAGGTATTTTCATGCAACTGGCTGTTCCACATTTGTGATTAATTTGTAGAGATCCATCTTTGGTCAGTGCAATACAAAACATGAGTGGATAGATACTTTATCTGCACTGAACTATGTGATATTGTTCCCAGTCCAATATTAAATCTACAAGGAGGAAAGTACATTTTCTTATCAACCATGAAAACTTTATTGATTAGAAAGTAGTATTTGGGATATTTTGGAAAAAGTTCCAGTATGCTCATTACATCATCAATTCAGCAGAACATGGATGCTAACAATGGAATGCAAGGTGTTGCAACAGCTGCACAATATTATCAGCAGATTTCTGTATAACAACATCATACAGATGACCACTGTGCTCTTGCTGACCAAAGTCCCACTGGGACGAGCCTCCTTCGGGCAGTACTGTCCGTCTCAACACTGTTGACAGGCCTGCGGGGCCAGTCTCCTACCCCGGATATGAGGCGTAGTGGCCCTGTGCTGACAGTAGGGCTGGGACAACGAAGGGCACCGTGTCATTATTTGGAATAAGGAGGGCTGTGAGCGTGGTGGTTGCTCCTCCTTTTTTATGCCCTAATTCTACCCACAGACTCAGTCTTTCTTGGTCCTCTTGGCCTTGGCTATGTTTTCCTGACGTTTCTGCTTTTTCTTCTGTTCCCGGTCACGTGCTTCAATCATCTTGGCTAGTTTCCAGGACAGCAGTGCACTGGCAATGAAGAGAGGTGTGAGAGCCAGTATGACAGTGGTGAGGAAACCGTAGGGGTCTTTGGCAGCCCACTCCACCACGTACTCTGCCCATGCCCGAACGTCAATCATCCTGGTCAGCAACGATGAGGCTTAATCAAACCTGAGAGAGGGCACCAGGAGAGAAAGCAGTGAATATCCAGAGCAGCGTGATATAAAGTAAAAAATAATAATAGTATCTAAAAGTCCTTCAACTAAAAACAATATTAAGAGTGAGCAAGTGAGTGTTATGGATACAATCTACTTTCACATATGCTGAGAGACTGTTTACAGCCCCCCAAAAAAACAGATTAGTGATGCAACAGTTCATCAACAGAATTTTATCATTAACAATTTTGATAATGAACTTATTGTTTAAGTCATTATTTAAGAAACAATATATTATTTTTTGTTGGTTTTAGCTTCTCAAACATAATGCTTGGCTTCTGTTCTCTCATTTGTATCGTTGTAAAGTAAAAACATTTGGGTTTTTGCAATGCTGGTTGCACAAGAAGCAAAATTACAAAGTCACGTTGGCTGCAAAATTGTCGTTAATCATAGCCTTCATAAAGATACACGCAATCTGTCTGGCTAGTCAGTGAATCAATGACATACATATAAAAAGGTACTTTCTGAAATAGATGCAGGAAACGAAACCCAAGGGGGCTGGTGACCTCATGTTTGAGGCGCATAGCACATCACCACAATGTTTTCTCTCTCTCTCTCTCTCTCTCTCTTCTGTCTTAACTAATAGAGACAAACGGAAGTCCTCCAGAAAGAAAAATGACAGCTGACTGGCCTTGTAAATAGTTAGCTGTTGTGACGTTAGGTAGTTAACCCTCTGAAGTCCATTTATTTATTGAAAATAACATGTGTTATTTACAGTAATAACTTTATTTATATATGATATGTAGACATGCTGAGAAAGCCAGTTGAAAGTGCAATCATAGGAGCTTTCAGTGTGCAATTTATGTTTCTAGACCATTTTAAAAATGTGAATTTGCTTTCTACAATGAAAATATTACTGTTTTTAACTTACATGCAAATAGACTGTTTTGTAGTTATATTATTTATTTATTTTTCTGCTGTTTTTGTGTGTATAAATGGTAAAAAAAAAAAAAAAAAACTGTGTTTGTGACATCTTGTGTTTGTATTTTGGGTTCCTGGCATACTTTGTTAATTGATCAATGAAATGAAAAATCTGACTGACCAAATTTGTGATGAGAAAAAGGAGCCATGCATGTGATGTAAGGACAGACTGAAAGATGCTAAACAGAGACAGAAAAGAATGCATAGGAAGTTGACAAATTTGAACCAAAATCTCCTGGACTTCAGAGGTTTAAATCAAAATGAACTCACTAAGGTTTACACAGAAAGCTTACATTGCATTATCCAACATGTTTTCACGCTTTACGCCACCTTTCTCATAATATTATCCACGGGTATATTGCCTTTATAATTTGAGTCAATAATATGGGTTTTATCAAGCGTTTATTTATCGTATGGTATTGCTACTTGTTGAGCGCCCGGACAGTTCCTCATGAAACTGCTAATGACCAGCGGCTAACTAGCATTAAGCCGAGTCTTAGCTAGCATCCGTTAGCTGCGTCCCGAAACCCGTTACAAAGCATTTACTCCGTCTACAGCTTCATACAAACAGGCTAATGTGACAGATTCACATTGTTTGCCACTAGCATTAGATCCGAATATCTGAGATGTGGATGAAAGATTTCCATTCTTACTAACGCTAGCAACGCAAGCTAGCCCGCCTATCCATAACGGCCTTACTTTAAGCAGCACTGACTCTCGGCTTAACGGCTCAACAACAATGCATGTGAACGTGGCGAAACTACGGATCTATATTTACGTTATTTTAGTGGTAGTTGTACATAAAATGAAATAAATACGAAATAAACTTACCAATATGCAGAGATTGTGTTTATATCCACGATAATAATTATGAGCTCCTCCCTCCCTGTTCCGGGAAGTGTCACTGATGTGATGGTCCCTACTTAGTGCTCGCTTGTGATTGGATATGTCGCCTTCATTGAAATATGGGATTTGTAGTCTTTTAAAACTGATTTATAAACTATGAAAATACAGGGCAAATGAAGCAGTAGTTAATGCGGTACTTTGGCTATACTATATTATAATATTGCCTACAAATGTGTAATTATACAGTGGTAAAAAATGAGTGTATGAAAGCAGCATTAATAAATATATAGCATACAGAATGTAATAGTCTATACACAGAGCAGTAACAACACCATTTATATTGGTGTTCTTCTGCTTTCATTCTACAACTATTTTGGGAACATAATGTGACTTAACGGAATTTTGAAATGGTGAGCTATACTCTGAATTACTCTGAAATCAAAGTCTTTGAGACGATTTTGTGGATGTATAGGGAAGAATTTAAAATGGTATACAGTCAAATAAAAAAGGTTATTAGGAGAGCAGTTCTGTGACCAGAGAGCTGCTGGCTGATACCCCTCAGATTATCTGTAAGAGTGTGGGTAAAGCACTCAATTGTCTTCCAGGGTTTCCCCACAGAATTCATAGCCAATAGTATGTGTACTATGATTATGCTAAATAATGTCTGCTGGACAGTGATGATACTAAAATATAGGATGCAGATTAACCCAAAACCCAATTTGGTCCGTAGAATCAGATGACATCAAGCTGTTAAAACTTCTTGTCATCAAACTTTTCTGTCTGTAGAATAAAGCAAACGATAAGGCAATGACTGTGTCAGAAAAAAGCACAAGGCTCCACTGGCCCTCTGGGAAAGATGACTAACATAACAAAGAAGGACCTGCTGGCTTTGTGAACTTCCTGTGGGGAAGTATTGAAACCAAATCAGGTTAGGCCACATCTGCTCTGTCCATACGGCATGGATCACTTTCAGAGCAGTTCAAAGGCCAGCCTTTTAGACCTACTCACAGAGGAAGGAGAGGGGCAGCTGGGAACGCATGCGGAGGACAAACACATTGCAAACACACTTTCTGGTTTGCCAGAATAGTTTAGGCCAAGTTTTATAGACAATTTAAAAACACATCCCCAATCTGGTGGCTTTTTTGTTATATGCTTATAATTATTAGCTTCTGTCTCTCCAGGCAGGGAGAACCCAGGGGGTGGGCAATGCAGCCGCACCCTAAACCCCTGATGACTATTTTACTCCTACAGAAGTGGGCCCCCTTTTCATGACGCAGCTATAGAACTGGCATTATCAACAGACAGGAAGGAGGACCATAAACTGACTGCACCACAATTTATAGTTAACCAGCTCCACTAGTGTGTGTCATATAATGATTACAAGAAAACCCACTAGTCTGGCCAGACCTTGAGGAATTTCCAACATCCTTTGAATTTTCCCTTTTCTGTTGGGAGTTGACTCAACTCCTGGAGTGAATAAAGAGAAGAGAGTTTATACTTTTTTTGTTTCAAATTTCCCAATCCAAGATAACCTTGATGACATCATCTAGGTTATTTTCTCAGACTTATTACCTCAAGCAGAAGATCCCTACAAGTGTTTGCGAAGGCTGAATACTCCCCCTATGACAATTATACCTCATTATTCTTCATGTGTAAAATCTGTGAAGCGCTCATTTAAAATTAAGATAAATGATCAGTGTGAGTGTGCGAGAGAGAGAGAGACAGAGAGAGACAGAGAGAGAGAGAGAGAGAGACAGAGAGAGAGAGAGAGAGAGAGAGAGAGCTTGTCTTTCAGAGTGTGTTTGTGATTAATTGTCAATAAGCTTCAGCACAGCAAACCAATGCCAAACAGCTGACTAAAATGACTGATTAGTGGCTACAGAGGACAAGCATGTCCAGCTCCATATCTTTATGTTCCTCCTCCCACGCCCTTTCTGTCTCTGACAGCTGAGAGTCCTTTGGACTTAAGCCTTGAAAACAACCATCACGTTGTTTTTGAAGAAGCTAGAGCCTGGGGTGGTAGCACAGGCTCCAAAGGAAAAAAGTCAGTTTTCTTGCCCCCTTTTACCCCTGTGGGAAACTGCGAGACCGCCCCTGGATTAAGTCCCCGCCTTTAAACTCAAATAAGAAGGAAACTTCAAAGGCCGTCGGCCGCCGGGGCTCCGCCCTCGCGCTCCCGAACGGCTTCACAAAGGATTTGTCGACGTTCGGGAATTCCGCCTCCAGTTCCTTTTATAGCGCCACTCGTGCGCTGGCAGCGCTCCAGAATCCCGCCCATCCCGGTTACTTTGACAACACAAAGGACTTCACGGAACTCGCAGGCGCCGCCTCCCTTTCCAAATAAGGGCAGTCTCTCCATGTACGGCAAACAATCGGTGCGAGATTGCCCTTTTCTCTTCCTTATCCCGTTTATATGATCGGAGAGGAACTGCGCTTCAGGTTGGAAGCGGTGCGATCATGGCCGAGCGAGTCCAGCAGCCCCCAGCCAAGCGGCTCTGCTGCAGGCCCGGCTACAACCCGGCATGCAGGCAGGGGCAGCGGGCTGGAGGAGTCCTGTGTGGCGGCGCAGGGTCCGCTCCGGGAGGGTCGGGGAATGGAAAAACGCACAACCCCGAGTCGTTGCTCGACATCGCGGCACGCAGAGTCGCGGAGAAGTGGCCGTTCCAGAGGGTGGAGGAGCGGTTCGAGAGGATCCCGGAACCCGTCCAGCGGAGGATCGTATACTGGTCATTCCCGAGAAGCGAGAAGGAGATCTGTATGTATTCCTCTTTCAACGCCGGAGGAGAAGAAAGTGGAACTAGCGGGGACAATAATGACGAGACCCAGCTGCCTTTCCTACGGGGTGTCACTCTGCTAGAGGGTGGCTGGGTGGACAACGTATTGCAAGTCGGTGAGTGGACTATAACGTTACAAAAATGCAGGAAAACAACCTACAATAAACAAAACACCTAACTCGCACCGTTTGCCTTTTTCTATGGAACCATGCCAGACTTTTAAAGGGCTTGTGTTTGCCTTCCATAGCCTTGTGTATTATAAACAATGCAGGGTATTTCCACACCAGTCTACCCTATAGCTGTGTGAGAATAGCCTATTTTCAGATCAGCCTGTAATAGTAGCCCACTTCTCCTTGTTTTTGCCCACTGAGCTGCGCGCATTGAATTGCCCAGAGCCATCCCAATTGGAAGCTTAGCACTTTGTTCCTATTTTTATGTCTTTCCAGCTCTCCATGCCCCCACCAATGGGTACGCAGACAAAAGCCCCCTATATCTTTTCACCGCTGGCTAAATAGACGATATTTAGAAAGGGTGGGAGGGACGGTGATTTAAAGCCACAGTGCTTCTATTTTGTTTGCCAAACACCTTTGTGAGACAGGCTGAAGCTTTTCTGCTGTCTTCACAATATTCAGTTAAAGCCCAGGCTATATGCAGCTGGTAGAGGCAAAGATGCATTTTTTCCCTGTCTGCTGTATTATTTGTGGTAAAGCTCGGAGTAAACAGAGGTGCTGTAGGCTCAGCAACCCCCTGCCTGCCTGCCTGCTTGCCTGCCTCCTTGCCTGGCTGGCTGCCTTTGCCAGAGCCACAATATTTCACTGCAATCGTCAGTGCAATAGACTCAGCTGTCAATCCGACTCCCCACCCTTGGAAACGGTTCAGGATTCTAATCCCATTACCCTCCCCAGTTCATCTGAATCTTAATGCATTCTGCAAACAAGATTTTATGCATGATCTTCTTCCTCCTCCCTCCCTCACCCTCTCTATCTCTCTCCCCTGCTCCCTCTCTCACTTCTTGGCTTACTATCCCTCCAAAGAATCTGTGTGGAGATGGCTTCAGCTCTTGTGGGCTCAGAGAATGTGCAGTGCACAATAGTAGCCATGGAGCAGGCAGACAGGCAGGCAGCTCTCCCTCCCTCTCTGGCCTGTTTACCAGATTCCCCAGCATTAGACTCATTTATGTGCTCACTCTTTTGGGGCTATAGGAAGCTAAACACCCAGCACGGGGTAAAATAGTGTAAGGCGTCAGTGAGGAGATTCATGTGTGCTTTGGAAAACAGTCCAAAATAGTGACAAAGAGGGGAATGGGGTCATTTTCTTTGGCCATGCGTGTGTTTTTGTGTGTGTGAAAGAGAACGAGAGAGAAAAGATTAAGTGTGGGGGTTTGATAAACACAGAGGGGGATTGTGCATGCATCTGTGTGTGCATGTGTGTGTCTTCGTCTGCACGGGCTGTCAGTCTCATCCTGCATGCTCACAGAGAGTGGAGGATGACAGGCGAGTACACAGCAGGAGGAGGGCATGTTATGCTGATTGCAATTTTCGCCCCAGAATTTTTTTTGGGGCTGGGGAAAATAAAGCCAAGGAAGAGAAAATGATAAATAAAAGATGCAATCTACTCCAGGGGACAGGCAGCCACTGGAGGATGAGGGCTTAAAAGCAGGGCAGCATGGGAGGGGGCTGTCAGCCACATCACACACCACATGTATTGGCCCATCAAACACATACAGTGGGTCTGGCCTGGAAAAGAAAGTGCAGGGTTGTTTTGAGGCTGCGTGTGTGCGTGTGTGTGTGTGTGTGTGTGTGTGTGTGTGTGTGTGTGTGTGTGTGTGTGTGTGTGTGTGTGTGTGTGTGTGTGTGTGTGTGTGTGTGTGTGTGTGTGTGTGTGTACACGTACAAGTGAGCATGGCTTTGTGTGGCTTCTAGTGTGTGTGTGCTGTCAGTGGGATGGGATTCAGTGTTGATGATGAAAGACAGTAGAGCAATAGAATAGATGTGGAGGTTATTGTGTATGGGGGGGAAAGCTAATATACTTGAATGGATCTGCTGTCGCTGTATTCCTTTCCTCCCCCTCTCATCTCCTCCACCTCCCTCTCTCCCAAGTGAGCAGCTATAAAACTCTCCATATTTACTCCCCTAAGGCCAACTACCAGCCCCCAGTCTCCTGTGATTATTTATCTTTTTCTCAAAGACATTAATCACACGCTTTTTCCTTTTTTCCTCCATCTCTTTCCATACATCAGTACTGCAGAGGGAACGGATAGGGGGATGGCGTTTAAGGGGAAGAGCAATAGATCGGGTGATATCAAGAAAAAGAGGGGAAGCCTAGAGGGAAAAAGTGGGTGGAAAATGCAAAAGAGGAAAGAGGCATTGAAATGGTGATTGCAAGAGAAGGGGATGTCTGAAAGTAAAGAATGAAGCGCAGAGAATGGGAAAGAGCGAGATAGATGGGTTGTTCTTCCTCCCATGCGAGCTCATCTGTTCCAATGCCAGCCTTCCAGATAAATATTCATATATGAATGCAAGTGTTATCTAGCAGTCCGCTGCTCCTCCTGTTATAGCAGTGTTATAACAACCCAGCTTCAGCCCTCTTGCACTCTTTCCTCCTGTCGAATCAGTGATGAATTTGTCAGCCGCTGAACAGGTAGTGGAGCACATACCTAACCTCAACCTGTATGAAAAGGCTCTGTGTGTAATAATACATTAAAAAACTGCAGACGAATACAATGAAATATGCATGTTGCTTTGGAGAACAGTCCCATAACAACCGCTGTCTGTCATGAAAATTACATTGTCACAAGCTGATCACAGAAATATCAGCAACCCTGTGCCAAGTTAAAATTTTCTTTAGCTTGTCAATCAGACCGTGTAACTAAGCATCCTTTACTGGTAGAGAAAACTTCCAGAGCTGCCTGTTCTGATCACAGCATCTGTTCTCCGGCCCCCTTGTGTAATTTAGACTCGGCAGCTCATCATGCTGAAAGGAAGGCTAGTATTATGGTGCCCCGTCCTCTAATTATAGAATTCTAATCCTATGGCTCTAACATGGCATGACAAAGCATGTTTGCACTTCATTACCCTCCTTCCTGTTTTAGTCCTCCAGTCTGGGTCAAGTTCACCCCCTCGTCTCTCATTCATATATGACACGTCCTGTCCCGCTCCTCCCCCCTTTGACCCCTCATCCCTCATCCCACCCCCTCTGTGTGCCTTCAGGGCTTTGTGCCAGGAGGTAAATAAACCATAACCCCCCCTTACCCCACCACCACCTCACTCTTACTATCCTCTTACCGTAAGCCCCATGTCCCTATGGAGTGACATACTGATGCCTGGCATATGTCGCTCTCTGCAATGTCATTAGGGCTACATGCTACAGCCTATTTATCCAGCTCTCCTTGTTAGGCTAATTTTTCACATGAAGCTACATGTCATTTTATCATGCTGCTGCCCCAAATCTGAGTGATGAGCTTGTTGAGGCTGTTTTAAATTCAACTAGAATGAAAGCAGATATGCATATCCTGTAGCCTATTTTGGTGTATTTTCCATGGTGGTGTTGTCGGACTAGATAGCCTATAATATTTTGCCTTTCCCCTGCTTAAAATATCACTGAATGTCCATGGCAGTCATGCCTGTTTGAGTGTGAATGTCATCCTCCTCTGCTCCACCTATTTCCGAGATGAATTTGTGTGTGTGTGCATATGTGTGTGTCTGCCTTGTGCTTCTGCATGCTCATAACTCAGGTTAATTTGTTCACGCTCTGGAGAATCTTAATTAGGTTTCTGCGTCATCTACTCTCTCTCTCACCCTCTTTTTATCATGATGTCAATGAAACAGTGAAATAACAACCCAGGCTGGTGGTTCCCTGTTTTTTAACCTGTTCCTTTTTTTTTGGAACACAGATGGTGAAAATCATAACACAGACTCTGCTAAACCGTATGTTTAGCTCGTAAAAAGCATGCTTTAAGTGTGCGGATGGAGCCATATGTCATTTCCTATTGACTTTAAATCACATGTGTGCTTAGCATTCAGGCACAGCAGTGGCGATATCGGACATAATTTACAACAATACAACACATAGGCACGAACAACACCCACAAAACAAAGGGGCTGATAAAACAACAAAGAATATTTGCACACACTAGTAGGTTATTGTTTGTCTGACAAAGCGGTAAGCCAAATGCCAAGGAGAAATCTGTACCACTTACAAAAGGTGGAGTAATACTGAGCATGTTTGTGCAAGAACACACTTGTGCGCGCACACACACACACACACACACATTTTTGTACTCTGGGTTTTTTCAAAGAGCTTCTTGAGGACCCACGTCAACATTTCAAGCATTTTGTCCATGAAGGTGCAGAATTTAAGATGCCAAACGTGAATCTTGCATGAGCATGTTGTCTGCGAGACGCTATCAGGCTGAGCTAGATTTTCGGTGGGTGAGGGCTTATTCTTTTTGTTTGTGTGTGGGCTGTTTCTTTTCATGTGGGTGGATCTGGTTTTATTTTCCTGTTAGGTTAGAGAGTCCCTTTATCTTTTTACAATGCCCGTCGAGAATGAGCCCACATGCCTACCACCAGAGACGGAGAGAGACAGAAAGCTTCCGAATATGCTGTTAAACTGTGTGAAACCAATATGTTAAGAGGCTCAACTTGTGACTCAGGACTTAAAGAGACGCTGACACAATGTGACTCAGGACTTTTGAGGATCATAACCCCAAGAAAATGTTTGATGCTATTCTAAAGGATAAACCAAGGAGCAGTTCTTTTTTCAAGGAATCTGGGAAAGCTTAGAATTAGTGAACCAGGTCTCTTTTTAGTGGACCGAGCTTCAAGGTGAGGGTGTTGAAGGAGCAGTGATCCTGGATCCGTTGCCTCAGGTCTACCCCTAGCCATGTGACTATCCCTGGGCTTGTATCGTCATGGAAACATGGCTGAGTCTAGAGCTAGTGTAAACAAATGGCTGTCCAAGAGGGAGAGAGAGGGGCAGCAACCGCATCCATGTGAAGAGACATTGAGTCTTTAGGGAAAGTGCTCCCTCTGACTGACTGTGTATCTGAGAGACGAGGAGAGAAGCAGATTCCAGGCCTTTGTCCCATTATGTTGGCTGAATGGAAAAAAGATAGGATACATTTCAGCTGTCGCTTAATGGAAACACGTTAGCTTAGTCTCTCTTTGTGTGAGTGTCTGTGTGCATGTTTAATATAGAGAAAATATTGTGCATTGTATATATTCTTTAATGTTTCAGTTTAATATCATTATTCTTATCTCTGCAGAGGAGGTTATGTTTTCTTCTCGATTTGTCTGTCCGTCAGCAGGATTACGGAATAACTGCTGGCCCAATTTTCATGAAACTTGGTGGAAGGGTGTAGTATGGCCAAGGAAGAACCCACTAAATTTTGGAGTGGATCTGAATACACAAATTATTTTTTGTTGACATTGTGAGATAGGGCATTTGTGCTGCATTCATGTGTTGGAATAACTGGAAAATTAAATCCTGATAATATTTGATGGCTCACCTGATCCTTTTTCTTTGCTCTTCGTTGTCACACAAACACGATAAACAGAAATAAATGTGTTGTTTTACTGCTTTGAGCAATAAAAAAGAACACATCTTCTTGGTGACATCCATTTGGTTTCCACATGACAACTTAAAGCTCATGAACACACTGAAGTCGGAACTTCCCAATTCGAGATATGGGAACATGTGAGGAGCACATGAATGCATCTTTGACCTTGACGAAGGTCTGTGTGCCATTCTAGTTTGCTATGTAATTTTGCACGGTTTTGGATAATATCTGGATTTACAAATCATACAGGTAATGAGATTCTTGTTTACCTCTAGTTGCGTAGAATGTCTTCCAAGTAAACTGAAGTTCCGGTAATCATTGTTGTAAATCTGAAATGTGTTTACGGGATAATTACTTTCATTCTACTCGTAATGAGTTTCAGCACAAGCTCAGTTTCCGCCTTCGATTACTTACAGACAGTCAGCCCAATCTGGGTGGCCTCCTCAAGGATTGAAGTCATAAAGCACACCCTGACATTGCTGTGCTGTACCCATTGAGTGATAGATGACCACTGGTTCCTCTGCCTGCTCTGTCATGTTCCCAGAAATTTCCAGAAGGTCCCAATCCTTGTCATAGCCCCAAATCCAAACCCTTAACCAACCCCATTCCCAGACCCAGATGTGCCTCTAGATAGATTATTCCCACCACAAACCATAACTTCCTCGAGCCAGCCATGTTCCATCTCCTACACTCAGCCATAACGGTCTCCTGCTCTTCACATTTCCAAATACTGTACCCAAGATGTACCATTAGACAGTCCTCTGTCTGACTTATTTCCAGTCCTCCCACCTGACTGGAGCCAGCCTCCCTCCCAGTCCCATTCCTGGTCCCAGACATAGCCGTTTCCTCCCCGCCCCTCTTAAATCACCATTCCCAGTTCCAGCTCTAGCCACCTTGCTTCTGCCACACTCCCGGCTTTATTACCAAGTTGCCCAAAGACCAGGCTTCAGAATTACCCACTGTGCTAATACTGGCTCATTTTCAGAGACTCTCAATGTACAAGATCAGCATGCATCGCCTCTGTTAAAATAAACCAGCTAAAGTAATAAAGTTCCAGCATGAGCTCTCTAACGTCTGCCCCAGTCCCCGTTCCAGCTTGACTTGTCTCCTGTCCCAGACTGTGGCTGCCGGGTGTGCGTCAGCACAGCTCCTCGGCTGGCTGACTCTGTCTAGGAATCCAGTGCTCCTTCCACAGAGGTCCTGCCCCTCTCTTCACTGTGAGCACAGGGAACGCAGCAGAGGGAGCAGGCGATAGAAAGGCTACTAAATCCACAATGACAAGGCCCTATTAAAAGCTGTTTTTTCTATTTCATTTAATGACTTTTATTACCAGCCGCCCTTCTCTCTTCGATTTGGCAATAATAACAACAGGGGAATGCAGCACTCAGCGTTCTCCTATCTGATGCTCCCTTTCGCTTTTTTTCCTTTTTAATGAATTCCTCTTTGCACCAATGAGCTGCTGAAATAAGCACAAAGCAGGCCAAGACTCTGCTTACTGCAGTGGAGGGTTCAATGTATGTATACTCTGTGTGTGTGTGTGTGTGTGTGTATGTGTGTGTGCATTTACTACATGAGTATGAGAATGTGTGTTACGGACTACACATGCTTTCACTGTTGCCACAGAACAGAGTCTTTCTGTGCAGTTTGGTCAACAGCTGTTTCTCCCCAGAAGCCAAACAGCTTTGGATCAGCCCAAAGGCTACAAATGATATTTTGTGTGGGTTTGTGTATGTGTGTGCGTGTGTGCACATAATCACTGTATACTTTGCTGAGAGACTAGAAAGTTACCTGCTGTTGTTCCAGATTAAGGGCAATCTTTTTGATCTATCCTAGAAAAAAAATGAAGGGCAGAGCAAAGAATATCTCGACTTTGGTTAGTAGTGTTTGGTCTTTGTTAAAGGGACAGTTCACCCCAAAAAACATATTTTCCCTCTTACCTGCATAAGGAAGAACTATACTAGAAAGAAAATGTTTCTCTTACGAAAGTGCTCACAACAAGGTCTGTGGATTATCACGATTAACCAGTTCAAATGAATTTTTTTGCGCTTGACGGCTGCAGGAGAAGTGGCATCGAGTTCCATTATATTCAAGAGAAGGCATCTCTTCGGCCGATATCTCCCAACCCATGGCAACTTTCACCAAAACAATCTAGATTCATAAATGGCACTACAGAAAATATGTATTTTTGATTCTGAAGTTGGGCTGCCTCTCCAAACTAACTTTTACCGTAAACACTGCTTGCAGAAAATAGGTTACAAAGACGTTTCTGTCTTGTGCCAAACTAGCTCTGACCCTTGAGGTTATTATAAATGATTGGTAGGTTGAAAGTGCAGTGTGGATTCACTCCTTCAAGCTGCTGGCTGGACAAAAATATTTTCCACCAGATACTTCCACAAGGCCTTGTGTAAAGGTAGATTCTCTCAGCCCGTTTTTATCAGTGACTGAATCTGAGCATGTGCGTGTACAACTTTAATGGCTCAGCGAGCGTGTTTATGGCTGTGTGTGTGTCAGGCTCAATAAAGGTGAGGCATGTTAATGATAAGAGGGCGGATGACATTCCCGTCTGTCATCATTCCCACACTATCCCATTTCCACTCTTGCACACACACACACACACACACACATACCTGCCTGCACACATGCTTTAAGACGCACATGGTGCCGGGGTGCCGGTGACTAGGCGCCTTAGAGTAAACAACAGCAGAGGATGAGGGTTTACCTGCCGCTGACCCCTATCGCACACACACATACACACACACTCCAACAGAGGTGTTCACTCATCGACTGGTCCCTCCCCCAGCATTGAGCTGGCCCAATGTTGACCTCTTCACTTGACCCCAAGGGATTTACTAAAGCCAAAGGTCAATCTGGTCAGACTGTCCTTCCAGTGGTTGATCGCTCTGCTTGAAAGAAGGGCCCATGCTCGCATTATTGTTTTCCAATAAACATCACCAAACCAAAGGGAAAGATTGCCTGCCTGATTAAATGTGTGGATGTGTCTTTTTGCATGTTCCAATAAGCAATTTCTCACCTGAGAGATCAGCCAAACAGGGGACAAAGTACATGCCCAGTTTTTTCTGCCTTTTGTGGAACAATCAGGAATAGGAGCCGGATTGCGAGGGGGAGTTTACCCTCTCCTCTCTTCTTGCCCGACAGGCTCAAGTGCCGTGTGAGCTATGCAGAGGAGGAGGTCCTGAGAGTGTGAGGTGCCTCTGGCTCTGCCTGGTCCAACGATGTCGTGGCTGTGTGGCATGTGAGACATGCATTTACTTCTCTGTGGCAGAGCGGAGCTGAATAGAGCTAGAAAGGCTCTCCAGGCATGAGAGACAGAGAGACAGACAAAGAAAGAATGAGAGAGATTCAAAGGGAAGGAGAGGACGGCTTTCATCTGACTATGGAATCTAGTTTGCCCTTCTAAAGACTTTTGTCTTGAAGGAGCCCTTTCTTTTTCTTTCTTGCTCATTTTCTTGCTTAGTTTTCATTCCTGGCCTTCATTTTTCTCTTGCTCTTCTTTTTCTAATCACGCCATACCTATGTCTATATCCTCCTTCTGTTTCATGCATTCCTTCCTTGTGTTTATAAGCTGTCATGGTCTCTTTTTTTCCTCCCCTTCTCAATTTTCCAGTTTCATTTCCCAAGCCAGGCAATAGAAACTCATATCTTATTTACGCTGCCCCTATCTAGATACAGCATGTTTCCATAGTGTTTCCTGTGTCAGAGCTCCCAAAGGAAGGCTAGCCGGCTAGCTAGCTCCTGCTCTCTGTGCTGTGCTCGATGCTAGCAGTCTGCGTGCAGACCTCGGGGGCTATCACTTCTTCTACATTTAGCAGCTCTCTGTTTACCGCTGTCTGGAATTAGGAAAGAAACAGGACTTGGCTTGTTTGCAGTTGTGTCTTTCTCTAAAGTTTTTAAATGATCCTTACCCTGATGTGTCCAAAGTATTGAGGACCATGCTGTGGCCTTTTTTGCATTGTCTGCTTGATGTAATGTTGAATGCTTTATTGCAGTCCCAGGATTTGTACTCAGACTGAGTATTCAACCTTACTACTTTTTTTGTTGTAGCTCTAACAGGGGTCATACAACACCTTGAGAGTTTGGAAAATGCTTTATTGTAGCCATTATGTTGTCAAGGTTAGGAAATAAACTCTTTGATCTGCACAATTACTCTTGTTTACCAAAATATTTTAATATTTTAAATGAAATGATCCCGTCGTCACATTTGTTTGTTGTCTCCCGTAGTCAGCTTGCTAATAGCTAGATAAGTCCTGTTGATCCTTTACCCTTGAAATTCGCAGGCATTAAATAATCATGATCAAAACATACAATCAAACTTAATATGGACAGCTGGTAAAATTTAAAAGAAAGGTGTCGATGGATTTCTGTGGCTATTAATGACTTCTGTAAACACAATGGCCTTGAAAGTGCGTGAAAAATGCTTAAATTTTCTCATAAAAAGCAAACAAACCCTGAGAGAGTATTTTTAGACGGTACCGAAAGATAGCATCATGTCTGGTCCAATTCATAATCTTGTTTACTTTGATCACATAGTTCCTGATTTAAATCTTAGTCTTTAAAAAAAGAGGCAAAGTCCCTGTACGGCTGCTTGTGTTAGACATTATTTAATATCCTAGAACTTTGGCTTCTTTTATTTGAAAAAGAGGGGGTTGTAGAAAATCATTTCTTGAAGTAGGGTATGGAAAAAAAGTTTTACTCTTATTTCAGAACCAAAAATTGGGGCATTACTAACAAAACAATCAAAACCATACTCAACCGTAGTGTTGTAGTTGTAGGGTTTGATTCAGGACTATTTTGGGATCCATCCTTCGCTGGGGAGAAAGAAGCTGTGACTCCTTTGTATCATTAGCGGCTAGTTGGAAATTAGCACCATAAATCAGGGTGTCTCCGCCATGCTCACACAGGACTTGTGGATGAAGTACAAATCTACCATTGTTGTTAACTGGCATTGTTGAGGATGTCTGCCACCATGTGTTAATGCCACCCTGTCTGTCTGCATTCTTGCCCAAAACCTACTTCCTGGCTTCCTGTCTGTCTGTCTGGCTGTCTGTCTGGCTAGCTGTTAGCCAGCTAGCTGTCCCTCTTGGGTGGCTACATCGCCTCACCTCCTACCCCCCTCACAGCCAGTGACAGCCCAGCCCAGGGAGACATGGGTAATGGTCCTCTCTGATGTACAGCCTGA
Source organism: Centropristis striata (assembly GCF_030273125.1). Lineage (NCBI taxonomy): Eukaryota > Metazoa > Chordata > Actinopteri > Perciformes > Serranidae > Centropristis > Centropristis striata. Next base: position 21,021,664 of record NC_081523.1, read on the forward strand.
CTCAATTGGAGTGGATGGCAGACACACGCCTAAAATAACAAAAGGAAGGGAGAGAAAGAGAGGGGGTGTATAGGGAGGAGGGGAGGGAAGGAGCGAAGCGATCGATAAAGCAGGGACACATCGCCTAATAAAGATTTATTCCTTTTTTTCCCCCTCGCCATCCGCCTTGGCAGGGCAGAGAGGGGGAGAAGAGAATGTGATTAGTGGACTTCTTCTCCCAGGGTGCCTCTGATAGCATGTGCGTACGCGTGCACAGCAGTACCCCAACACGTTGTGTGTATTTTTGCATCTCTTGTGTGTTTATTGCATGCGTCTCCCCTTCTCCCGAGAGCAAAGGGGGTTAAAAACAGTCTCTGTCGTTTGTTCTGCCGGCAGTGGCACTAGCAGCTGCAGCTGTGTCCCTGCCTCTCTCTCTTCCTGTCAGCTAATATTTAGTTAATCTTTGGTCTGGGACCTACGGGACTGGCCGGAGCTCCTGGTGCCCCATCCATCTCGCACTGATCTATATTCCACGCTGGATCCCTGTGCCATTAACCACCACCAAGGGGAGGAGAGAAGGGGATAGAGAGGCGCAGAGGTAGAACGAAAAGGAAAGGGCAGATGGGTGGAGGGAGAGCTTTAGAGAGACAAGAGAGTGATGGAGAGGAAGCCATAGAGGGAGGGGGCTGCTGTCTACCGTCTCAACACTAAATGAGATGGAAAGGGAGGAGAAGAGGTGGGCTGGCTATTTTAGCCGTGCACAAAAACGCCTCCCCCTGATTTTGAGGAAAAGTCGAACAAAAAAGCAACGCGAAAGGGATGCAATTTGCAAGGGGATGCATTTCTCAGGCTTTTTGTTTATTTTTGGAGCTCTCATTCATTCTCTCCCACCTCCTCTTATTTCTTGCCTTATTGGATACCGCCCTGATCAAGTATTTTATAAAGAATAGGAGACAGAATAAACAACAGATAGGGACACAAGAAAGTGTGAAAGGTTGAGGAGGAAAAAGGTGGCGTAGGTGGAGGAGGAGGAAAAAAAGAGGCAGAGGTGTAGGAGTGAGTGATCCATATGCATAGAGCAGGCCACTTCATTGATATGCATTGTGTAGTTATGAAGGGGTCCACCTGTGAAGGCTCCAAGTGCTGAGTCACTCACTAACGCACAGACTAAATGCTTTTATCCCAGACGCCTGGTCCATCTGAATGGAATATAATAGGCCATAAAGTGCTTTGCTAGCAGCGGCTGCTTGCCCCATGGCGAACCCTCGCCCCTCGCTCCCCTACTCCAAATCTCATTTCACCACTTTTAGGGAAACAAAGCATGTACGCGCTCTGCTTTAATTACATCGTTTTTTCTCTCCTCCTTTCAGTGTTTTCTCTTCTTTCCATCCCCCTCTCTCTCCTCCCGCAGTGCTTCTCAGGGAGCCACAGAGAGCTCCCTCTTCTTACTTCAGCCCTTCTGTCTACACTCCCTGCGAACCTTCCCCCCCCCTTCAGTCATGTGTGATCCCTTTGCTGTTGCTGTTGCTGGTGTGTGTGTGTGTGTGTGTGTGTGTGTGTGTGTGGCACCTGTTTGGGATCTCGGTGTGTGTTTAGGGTCATGCCTGCAGGTCGTGCGTAATGAATAGCAGGGCTGTTGCTGAAGCACAACTGGTTGAGAAAGGAGGTAGCCAGAGAATAGCGCACCAGTGACGGAAGGAGGAGGAGGATGGAGGGATGGATGGGAGGGAGGGAAGAGAGGAATGAGGGAGCAGGAGGACCAGTGAGGGAGGAAGGGAAGAGTGGTTGCAAAGCCAGTGAGCCTTAACCACCTTCTGTCAGTCTGTCTGCTCTCAGCGCTGTTTTCTCTCTCATAGGAATCTAATGGCTTTTCCACTGTCCTCTTTCCAAACCTCCACCACCACCTCCCTCTCCCCCTTCTCTCTTCTTTCTCTCCCTGTGCTATTTTTCCTTCCTTACTCCTCTCCATCTCCTCTCACTTTCCGTTTCTCCATTAGAATTCTCTCCTGCGCTGTCCTCCCCTGCTGCCTCCCCTCCTTTTCTCTCCCTACGTCCTTCCAGCTGCTGGCCAGGGGAACAGCTGACTAAATCCAAAGCTGGGGCCCCTGGCTCTGGCCCCGGCCCCAGCCCCAGCTCTGCCACAGCCTCCTCCTATTCTCAGCCCCCTTCCTACCTCCCTCCCTCCTCCTCTGGCCTCCAGCCCTGGCTCCTCTCTCAGCAGCCCCAGCTCAGCCCTGGCCCTGCCTCTGAGCCTCGGCTCCAGCTCTGCCTGACTCTCAGCAGTTCCCTCCAACCATCCCCCTCCATCCCACTTCTGCGCTGAAAAGCCTCAAAACCCCTCTCTTTCTCTCTCTCCCTGTTTTGCCTTTAAGCCTGCCCTCTCTCTTTCTCTCCTTTTTCTGTTTTTTCGCTCTGTATTTTCTTGCTAATTCACTTGCTTCCCCCTCCTCCCTCCTCTCCGCTCTGACGGGCTGTAGCTGGGCCCCTGGTACTGTCCCAACGTATCTGGACTGAGGCCTCATCCAGGTTGGCTGCAGTTCAGTTCTCTGGCTCCTATACCCAGCCTCACTAGCCAGGCATCTTTCCCTTTCTGGCTAGTATTGTTAGTCACTGTAACTCATTGTGGCTCGCTTTACTCCAAGCCACGTTCAGCTTGTACATTTGGTCGTTTCTGGCTCAACACTTTCCTGTGAAGCTCTTTGTGTCTTCTCTTTGTCTCCTCTACTCCCGCTTCCGTGCGTCCCTTTAACTTGTATAGACAGGCTCAGCCCCAGCGCAAACACATACGCTGCGCACACAAATGCGTGCATCATGCGAGAGTGTGAAGCATATGACACATGATTGGCAGCAGGGGGAGGATGGGGAAAAGCAGCGAAAGGGGAAGTGGGCCTTGTCACATCTCCAGGCAAGCCGGGGGCTCGAGTTTGATCGCTGCCCAGGGAAGGGAGCCTTTGTCCCACCCCCCTCTCCTCTCCGCCCCTCCCCAACCTCTGTGGCTGTCAGAGTAAGGCTGCAGGCTCGTGTGATTAGGTGCAGACCCAGGTTCCGCCATCACTCTTCTAAACAGACGTTGCCCACAGAAGACACCTGTCAATGCTCTTCCTCCTCTCTGACACCCAACTGCTCTGAGATGAGCGACACAGGGCTGACAGAATAAAGTTCAGAGAGCACCCCACAGCTACAGTGGGATGCACACACACACACACACACACACACACACACACACACACATTCCCTTTGTGTGGAAGTGGGCCAAGGAAGCCCAGGCAGGAAGAAGGAGAGTTGGTCTGCGCCAGTTGAAGCAACATCAGAATATTCTGGAACACCTCGCAACTCCTCACAGATTATTATTCAGCCCACTCCCTGTCTGTCTAATGCCCAATACAGCCTTTGTCGTTCTTGCTGTCTTTGTTGTCATTTTGTGTTGTTTTGTTTTGGTTTTTGTGTGTACGTGTGGAGAGGAAATTTGGGGAGGGAGAAAAGCAGCAAAAGTTTCCTTTGGAGTCACGTTTTCTCTTGTTGACTGACAGATATGCGGCGATGAAAGCAAATCACAACGTGCCACCGACTTCAAAGGTTCCTGTGTTCCTCCGTTTATTGGCAACAACGCACAACAACCCTCTCTCCCAATGTGGATTCTTCAAAATAGGGAGGGGAAAAAGCTAGACGAAACAGACGCTGATGACAAAAGAAGCTACCATCCAAACAGCTAGAGGGGAAGGAGGGAAGGAGGAGGGGTGTTAAATAATCAAACCTAAGCAATGTAACCAAATCGGACTTCTTTTCAAAAGCGTTTTCAATCAAAACAGGCTTTTGATGTGCACTGATTCTGATACCAGGGATGTTTGAGAAGAGAAAAAGTGACGGATTGAAGTTGTAAAGAACTCTCTGCTTTGGGGGAGCTTTGGTACCTCACTGAGGCAGTTTTTGGTGTGTTTAGAGTGTGTGTGTGTGTGTGTGTGTGTTTTGTACGGACCAGCGCAACAGTAATTAACTAAGTGTAAAAGCTAAGATGAAGTAAGCGGCTTGGTTCTGCTCTCCTAACCTTATAGACTCTCTCCTGCTCTCTCTTCATTCCCCCTTTTATTCTTTCTCTTGTCCAGGATGGCACCCATTGACTGCCACTGACCTAATTTGGGCAAATTTCACTGACCTACTTCATGGGTGAATGCTGACTTGCCCACGGGAGGGGATTCTCTCACATACACACGCACGCATATTCTTTCCTATCCTTATGATTAATATGCAGACCCTCAACCTCCTTTACGGTTGCTATGGCGCAGAGCATGTACCCCCTCAGCTGTGCCCAGCACCCTCCTCGACCTCCCCCCCATTAAACCCCCTGCCGTAGCCTCCTCCGGCACTCAAATGAACGTAATGAGGATCTCAAAGTACTGACACGTGGTGAAATATAAACAAAGCAGTTGGCCTTTGTTTCATGTGGTCTCAGAGGTGACATAGTCCGTCACTTCGCAAGTCTCTGAAGAGACATAATCAACGTAATTGCATACAGATATGATTATTCTTCTGTCATCTATGAAAATGGTAACTTGAGCAAATTTGATTAAACAATGTGGATATGCTTTGCGTGCACAGGCAATCACAGTAATTTCTTCCACAAAGTTAGATGGATAGAGACTACTGTCTATGGAGCATTGGTGATCCCATAGGAGGATTGGCATCTTTAACCCACTTGCATTAAAATGAATTCATGCATCATTGTGTTCCTCTAGCAGATTAATTCCCAGTCGACCGGACACATACAGTCCTCTTGAGGGTTTTGGAAAAGGCTTTGTCATAGTTGGATTAGTTTTGCCCTTTTTAACGTGAAGATGATTAGTAATAAACTTCTCTGCCTGCAGCCTCCCACGAGGACATAGTAGTTGGAAGCAAGTCTAACCTGATTCAGTGTTTTGGTCACGCTCATGTGTTATTCTTTGCGAGCTTTTGTGCAGCTGTGCTTGTGTGTGTTTGAGGAAAGAATGAGAGGTATTTGTATTTTTGTTTCTATGTGTGTGGACCTGCCCGCTTTCCTGTTCGCTCCTCTGTCTTTGCCCACGTATGCACGCTGCATGCCCCCCACAAATACAACACATGAATGCAGACACACATGTACATGCACGCATGCACCGAGGGACATGTGTTGTCATGGCAACACATACAGATGTCAACAAAAGAGGCTCCAGGGTGAACATTGTCTCCCTCTTGTCCAGCAGGGTGCAATTTATCTCAATGTAGCCATGAAAGGCAGCTATTTACATGAAACGAGAGCTGATTCTGGGAAATAGGGGTCTCTCTGAAGGTTTTGATGTCAGCTGCCTGCTTTTAGCTTGAGAGTGGAAACCTAAACCATCTAGAGAGGGAGAGAGAGGGAGAGGAGCAAGCGGTAAACCTACTGAGAGAGCTCAGTTCCCCCATGTGGTTGCAGCTCTTCACCCTGAAAGTCTCTCACAACACGCTTCGAGAAGGCCAAGCGTAGCGTGTGATTTCAGATGCTTACAGTTTGCACAGAGTAAATCTAACCCCCTTGCTTTATAGCTTATCCTTAAGAGAGTGGTCCTAACATCAACGTCAATATTTACAGGAATAGCCCGCAGGCAAGAGAATCGACCACCACGATTCAGCAGAGACGTATTCAACCTTTCTCTCTCTCCTCCTTCCCTCACTTGTCTTCATCCCGGTAATTCCTGTTCTCTGCAGCAGCCCGTCGATCACGGCGCCAGGTGGCAGAGATATTTGTCTTCGGGTCGCCTTTGTTTTGTATTTGTGTGTGCGTGTGCAAGGTGCACCCTGCAACACGCGTGCGCAGTATCTTCGACAGGGCCGTGGCTTTGACACAGGCTCAGCGGCTGTTTGAGAGATGCTGGATGACGCGTGTCAAGTGATATTAAATGTGAGAGAACCTTCCCTCCTCCCTCATTCACTCCCCCCCTCTGCTCTGCCCATCCCTCCGCCGTGGACTGTGTCTGCTGTGGTTAGTGTGAGCTATGACACTTTTCAGTGGGGTTTTAAGGGGGAAAGGTGCCACGTCTCATGTACGACGCCTCGCATCTCTGTGGGTAGAGTGGACACTTTGGCCTACATAAGCATTTGGAAGGTCAATGGATATACAGCTGAATAGGTACAGCGTGTATACACATGCAATATAACATGCGCTTTGCTCTTTGTAATGTCAAAATCTAAAGAAATCAGGTGGTTAGAGTGTGAGCTACATATTTGTCTGTAGCGATGATAATTGCTTGGTAATTGATATTGAATTGGTGTGTATTTTAGTGGTTGCAGTGCTTTTGTGTTCAAAGAGAGATACCGCTGCAAATCCAGGTCACTCTAAGGCAGGCTACCTGGGTATTTAGATGATTAAACAAGCTGCTTATATTCATTGTGTTTTAGAAGAAAGACATAGTTAGATCTGTAGGAAAGTGGCACGGAAAAGGTTAACCTACTTCCTGTGGTGTTTGTGTGTGTTTGCACACGTGTGCGTATCTGCTTCCATCTGTGTCAGGTAATAATGTGGAAGTATGAGTAGTGGGCCAGTGTGCTCGGTGCTATAATGGGACAGCCAGAGCAGGGGGATGTCAGGGGATGTTTGGCAGTGGCAGGTTTTCGCCAGGATGTGGCATGCGCCGGCGAACAGAGAACAGCGGGTGTGACCTCAGTGACTCCAGGAAGGAAGGGGTTAAGCACGAGCCGGCAGGGATGCATGGGCTGCGTTACGCAAACTGGCGGCTGGCTGGAGCTGAAAGGGGAAGTGCTGAGCTCAGAGGAACACTGGCTCAGAGCCATCGCTCCCTCCTCCCTTCTCTGAAACTCCCCCCTTCGCCTCCCCTGGCCCTCTTCCCCACCTCCCCGCTACAGCTGAGCGCTCCCCATGCTTCCCACCGCCAGGCGTGGTGATGTGTGTTTGTGTGTCTGTGTGCCTGTGCTGGAATGCAGCTTCCCCCTCGGCTGGGGCCTGTGTGTGTGTGTGTGTGTGTGTGTGTGTGTGTGTGTGTGTGTGGTTATGTGTGTAGGGGTGTGCACGTGTGTGTGTGTGTGTGTGTGTGTGTGTGTGTGTGTGTGTGTGTCTGTCTGGAATGATGCCTCCCCTTGTCTAGTGTGTGACGTCAGTACACACAACGGGTCAGCTTAGGGCTAGGCAACGTTCCGTGTATGTGTGTGTGTGCGTGCGTGTGTGTGTGTGTGTGTGTGTGTGTGTGTGTGTCATGGGAGGGGGGAACAGGGGAGGAGTCAGTTATTGGAGAGAGAAAAAGGAAAGAGGAGGGGCTGTTTGTGAGCAGAAGGAGGTTGACTGCAGGGAGTCACTGAAGCCAGTATACGTGCACGCATGAAGGCATCATGAGTGTGTGTCAAAGGGTGGGGTAGTGTGTGTGTTTGTGTGTGTGTGTGTTTGTGTGTGCGTGTGCATACATGCGTGGGTGTGTGTGTGTGGTGGAGTGTGTCGGGTGACTTTCCAAACGAAATGGGAAGGGTAAAGAGTGTAAGGTTATTTCCTGGCGTGGACAAGTGAACCTAAAAACACACACATCCTCGCACATGTGCGCACACAGTCATGCGGTAGTTTTCAGTCCAGTGCAGTTGGTGCCCAGCTATTTTCATATGCAAATGAATTCTGTTCACTTTCAGCCATGTTAGCTTCCACAGTAGTGGCTTTTTGTCTGTGTGCTGTGCTAGCTTTACTCAATCTTTTTGCTACATTTTGTTCTGCCTTTGTTTTGTTTTCTTGTTTTTGAGCTTTGATGTCAGGACTAATATCTGAAGGATTTTTATCAAAAAGACTAATCTCAAAAGGATTTATAGGGCAAAGTTCAAATTAAGCAAGAGAAACACATCTGTAATAAATTCTGACAGGCTCAGCAAATGTCATTCTGGCAAATGCGTGCAAATTGTGCGCAAGATCTAACAAACACAGCTTCCACAACACAAACGCACTTTGCACAGACGGGCTCATCTTGACCCAGACTCTCCTCCCTCATCAGGAGAAGGACGTTAGCGCTATAATGTCTCGACTGCATAGCTTTGTCGTTAGAAAGATACTGAAGCCCTGAAGTAGCAGACAATGGCTTTTCAATGGATCCCATTACCTCCGTCTATAGCTTGTGTGGCTCTACTGGGACAGACCTCTGCTAATTACACACATTCATTTCCAGCCAGCTGTAATTTCATTCACACTAATGAACCTTGCACATGGATTGAGATAATGTATAGTTAATGTACAGCCAGGAGACGGAATTAGCAGGCTCCTGGCTTCTCCAGTGACAGAGATTTGTTGAATTGCAGCTAAAGGGACAGTTCACCCAACACCACACAGATGCCGTTCTGAAATTACACCTAAAAGTAATTTTAGACTAAAGTGTTTAATAGTCAACACAGCCTACCTTGTTTGAAATATGATTTGATACAATCAGACATATTAAAAATGCAGTTTCCATGCACTAGCTGTATTAATAATAATTAATTGGAAAGTTAATGTTATCAATTGCTGTGACATTTTGTTGAGTAGCTATGATTAAAATATATTGCTATGTGTATTTAAAAGAATGGTTTAGTTTTTAGAAAATGTGCTTATTTGCCTTCTTGCTGAGAGTCATCATGCATTTGTGAATGCATCTTGTGTTTATTGGAATAAATGTTTTCAGTAATTGCATGTTTTTGCTCAAGTCATTTGTAATACAATAGTAGGTTGTAGCCATTAGTTGCTGTCCACTTAGAGTGACCCAGATCAGTTAGAAAATGTATTTATTAGCATTAGCCCCAATAGCAAGGTAGGTAAGCATATATCTTAGTGGTTTTAAGGTATGAAGGTGCTGTTTAAACATCCTGAGAAATAAAATGGAACACACCTTTGTAGCGTCCATGTTGTTTCCGCCTTACGACTACGAGCACATGAATGCCCCATTATATAACAAGATTGATATTTGTACAGTAATGTGAAGTTTTTGCCCACAGTCAGTTAACTTAGCTTTACATAAATACTGTAAACAGGGGGAAACGGCTAGCTTGGCTCTGTTCAAAGGTAACAAAAGCAGGGAGAACAGGAAGTCACTGCTCCTGGGCAAGAAATAGTCTGAACATATTCCCCTTTAAAAACATACCTTCTTGTTTCTGCACTTTGGGTTTGTGTGCAGAATAAACTAAATAGATATAATGCATTAGTAGTTCTGAAAGAAGAGTTTCTCCACAAATAATCATGCCAAGGTGCCACTTTAAATCTGTTTTTAACAGATGTGCTCATAAGTTTCATGGACATAAGGCATGTAGCATTAGAAAAGAATAACAAAATGACCAATCAACTGAAGGAATCTTCGTCGACAAACAACAAAACAACCAATTAGTGGACTCATCGACTAAAAGAGGGCAGGCCTTTGTATCAGAGGTGCTAGTTGAAGGATTTTGTTGTGTTTGTTTTGTTATGGAGCCAGGTGACCTGTTTCCCCCTGTTCCCAGCCTTTGTGCTAAGCTAAGCTAACCAGCTGCTGCCTCCAGACAGTAGTAACAATCTTCTCATCTAACTCTCAGCAAGAAAGCCAATTTCCCAAAAAATGTCAAAAACTATTCCAGATTCTTTTCTAGCAGTAAAAAAGAAATCCCTGCTGAATTTCAGGTTTCATGCAACACGCCTTCATCTGTTAAAAACAGAACTCATTTTCTCATCACTTTCTCTTTTTTGTCTTGTGTCTATCACATCCCCGAACAGAGGCTTCACTGTCTTTCTGCACTGGTCAGCCCTCTGAACGCCAACCTTTGGGATCAGTCAACAGAGCAGTAACACCAGCTCTGCCTGACAGGCCCAATCCAGCAAAATTAGAATCCATTTTGAAAGTGATAGTTAGAAAATTGCAAGTCATTCCTGATGTACCGCATGGCAACTAAGTGGCAGCAGCCCAGTAGTCGACTGTCATTTCAACCGCCAGCTGATGACAACTCCAATCACCCACACAGCCGTCAATGCACACACACACACACACACACACACACACACACACACACACACACACACACACACACACACACACACACACACAGATATTCTTCCCTCCCATCCCTATGATTAGCATGCGTATTTTGCTGTCAGAATCTCAAGCGGAAGTAAGAGCATTGAAATTCATAGAATATCTCAAAACATTAATTCATGCTCGTTTGTGCCTGTCGGGATAAGCATTCAGACTGTGAGATAGTATGTGTTTTTGTGTGTGTATGCGCGGGTGATGAAAACACACCCGGGGAGAAAAATACTTTTTAGTCTTCCAGAGGGTTTAAGGCATAAATATGGCCGCCTCTGGAGCTCAGCTGTGTTATTCCAGCCCGTCCCACACCTAGGACACACGCACATGCACACACACGCCTGGAGCAAGGTCTCCTGCAGGATAGCATTGATCTCTGTTTATAGTCTCCGTATGGGTGCTTCCTTATAGGACCACACACACGCATGTATTCATTGTTACTCACACAGACTCTTAAGATGCTGAAAGGCCTTGTATTTGTCTTTACAGCCTTATTAATCTGGCCACTTCAAGGAGCTGCAATGAAGAAAATTTTGTCCGTTAGCTGTGGGTGGGATGGAGGTGGCGTTAGAGATGGGGGTTGCCTAACAAATCTCGACCCTTCCTCGACCTGCTGCAGAGTCCTCAGTTGTGGTTCAGATCTTCTTTCAGTAGGGCCTCTCAGTTCAGTCCGACCGAATGGATTGGATTCCAGTCCAGCGGCCTTTTCTCTCAGTGAGGTTTTAAGCAGGCTATCTTTGGTCAACACGGAGTAGGATTCCACGTTAAACCTCCAACTTCTGCATGTGGTCCACTGTGGATCAGAGAAGCTATAGCAGGGCAGAGTCGGATTTAGGTGTTGCTCTCCGTCTGTCTGCAGCTCATGAGGTAATTTGATTAATGTGCAGGGCTAAAGTGAATCGGTGCAGCCGAATGGGGCCTTAAATTTCTATTTGCTTTCTCTGTTTCTTCCTCTTTGCTTTTGTTGACTTGCTTTCACACCAGCCCATTTGTTTCATCTTCTTTCACGCACTGAAATCAATCATGTATTCAGAATATCTCTCTATCTCACACACACACACACACACACACACACACACACACACACGGACATACACACAAATACAACGGATGAGTGCTGTCTGAACTGCATGGTGCCATATTAGATTTAGGTGACAGTCACTCATGAACCAATTCAGCCAATAAACTTAATGACCTCCCCACTGCTGGGCCTGAATTTTCTCCATTGACTTGGAATCTTAATTTGATTGCGGAAATATATGTATGTTGCTCAATCTAATTTACTCCAGTGATTTTGGAACACTGAGCACTTTTGTGCTTAGGCAAGCAAACCTTTCAGACCCGGCCCCCGATACCCGCCGCTTGCCTTCATGTGGGAAGCTAAATCCTGTTTTATAGGGAGCGTATAAAGGGCGGCATTCTTCCATCACAGCAGATATATACGTTGAAGGAGTTGCAGGTCTTAGTCTGGGCATTTCCTCCCTGAAATAAGAGCAGGAGTCCGGTATTTCTGGGGCCCCTGGTTGTTGAATAGACAGAAGTGGTCCTAGCTGGTCAAGAGAGCGCATGCTGGCTTATCGGCACTTTCACAAGTTCAAAACCAGAGAGAAAGATAGAACGAAGAGCTGTATGAGGGAATGCTTTGATGTGGGTCCCCCAAAAAGTGTGGGTGGTCTGCAGGCCTTTGTGGGATCTCAACATATATATACATACACTAATTCTCGCTCACTCTTTCACACACTGTTCCCGCTGCCATGCACGGCTCCTCGGGCCAAGTGTGATTTCACCAGGGCGGTCACAAGGGGTTTCTAGGGCAACCTCACAGAGGCCTTGTTCTAAAAATGGCCGCCATGGTTACTTTGAAAGCCAACCCTGGCCTCTTGAACATGCACAGAAAAGAGCCCTGAGCACCACTCGGGGAGGGGAGCTTGGTGGACTGGGTGAGGGGGGAAACCAGGCTCTTTAATAGCTAGCACATGAGACATTGAAGGTTTCATACCCACCCAACCAGGAGTCATGGGAGGTGTGTGCGTGCGTGCGTGTGTGCGTGAATGTGTGTACCTAAACAGTAATAGCCCTGTACTCAGTGCTTGGCTAAATTAAAAGGGCATTTTTGGCGTGGGGGGGCAGTTTTTGGTGCCCAGACGATTGGACGGCGAAAGGCGAAACTCATTACCTACCCATCTGTCAGAGAGTGAGAGAGAAAGAGCTGTGGGAATGTGGATGGAGGGAGGGGAGGGCGGCATGAAAAGGGCTTGGAAGTGGAGAGTGAGAATGTCCATTAAAGCAAAAGGGGAACACGGCAGACTTTTCGAACAAGGATAACTCTTTTATCACTATGTATTTTTTTATACTCCATGTGTTTTGAATTTGAAAAAAGTATCCCCGTTAATTTTCCCTATGGGGAAAAAGAAAACATTTGAAAAATAAACTGCAGCTGCTTTTACGATAGTCGTGTGTGTGTGTGTGTGTGTGTGTGTGTGTGTGTGTGTGTGTGTGTGTGTTGTGTTGTGTTGTGTGTGTGTGTGTGTATGTGTGTGTGTGTGTGTGTCAGAGGTTGATTTTTCTTTGAGCTCTCTCAGCCCCACATGTTTTTGATGTTCTCTTTTTCTCTCCCCTCTCTGGACCAGGGGCCACTTTTGAAACATAAGCTTGTGTCACACACACACACACACACACACTCACACACACTAAATGCATCAGCAAGTATTAAAGGCCATTGCTCATTTGTATGTTGCTACACAGCTAAATAAGTTAGGTCTCCTTTCTACAACCAGCTGCACCATGTAAACCTTTTTGTCTCGTTTAAGAGTGACTCAGTAAGTCTCTCTCTCTCTCCATCTCTCTCTCTCTCTCACAGCTGTAGACATATACAGCTTTGATCACTGCAGATGCAAGTGGCTGCCATATTCGATCCACACCCCTCTTCTGTGGATATTGTTAACGAACATGTACTTCCTCTGCCAGCTGGCTTTCGGAATGGAAAAGCGTATCTCCATGGCAATGTTCTGCGGTTCTGCACTGTTGGATATTTGCAGCCAACACTTCTTAGTTCTACAATACGATAACAAAACATTGCTATTTCTGTTTTGATGCTCTTGCAAATTTTGCCCGATTGCAACATCCGCGCTAATGGAGCTTTTTGAATTGATAAAATTGTACGAGGCCGCGGTCTCACTCGTGTAGAGGCTGTTTAAAAGAGTTTCCTGACTGTGTCTTTTTTTTTTACAAACTGCTTTAGGGAGACTGCAGAGATGTATAAGGCCTCTGTAACCAGCTTGTTTTATTTTTATATCCACCCTGAGGGAATAGCCAACATTAGAGGCAAGGGTTGTGACCCCGTTTACTTCCTTATATTCTTCTTCACCTGCATTCGCAGTGCCAGCCCTTAACCATCAGAGCTTTGACCTGACCTCTGTGCATCTTCCTTGTGCCTGCACCCCATTTCCATCCTATGAAATATTCAACCCCCGCCCCTCCCTTCCTACTTAATATAGCGGCCCAGAAACCGCTTTGATATCTGCGTTAATACATGCTTGATATCACAGCCATGCGTGCGCTCAGCCCTTTGATAAACGTATTTAAGAGATGTATGTCTTTGCCTGGTCCACACATGCATTTCAGAGATCTCTCCTGTGCACATAAATGCATTCATAAGCTACTCTCCGTCTCTCCTAACCACTCCCATTATTAATAAATGCATGATCTCACGCGGCGGCTCAGTGTGTGCGTACATGTGTGTCTCTTTCATATGCTCATCAGTGTGTGTTTTAGGCCACTGCCGGGGACCCCGCCCTGCTCATTCATATTCATCCTCGCATAATGACTAGCCGCGCCTCCGGATAGCGCAGTCAGGATAAGATCAAACATTATATTCAAACAAGAGGCTGTATAATTCATACTGTAACAGCAGCGCTCACTGCTCACTTCCACATCTCTTTCTCAATTCCTCTCGCAGTGGATCCCCCGATCTGAGCTCCTGCATGTAGATTTCTGTCAGGCTCAGCGATTTGCAGCTGGTCCTGATCGTGCTCTCATGATAAGAGAACATGGGGCCTTTATAGTGTCCGACTCAGTCTGTGTCATTCTCTATTTATTTATTTATTTTTAATGTCATTTACTAGAAGGGCACATTCAGTGACTTGATCAAGTCACCCAATTCTCATTTAATAGATCTTCAATCTCCAGTGGTTGGCTCTGTATGGGGACGACAGATGAGTGATGTCCTGTGTAGTTGTTGTGATGACTGATTAAACCTCTGATCTTGTAGTAGCAATCGAAACTTGCAACCTAAAAAATGGCTGTATTATTTTATTACTACATTAGTCAAACAAAGGAATTAAGTCGTGGAGGGCTGCAACTAGTGATTATTTGCTTCATCAATTAGTCTGAGCTTGTTCTACAAAATGTCCCATGAGCCTTTTACAAGTACACAGATATTTATTTAAGACAAAAAAAGACATCTGAGAAGCTGGAACCGGTGACATTTTTGCATTATTGCTTTAGAAATGGTATCAATTATTAACCAATCATTAGAATTGTTTCAATCATTGTAGTTGTTTTCAGTTAAACTACTATTAATTTCAGCCCTAAAGTAATGACAAAAGGAGGAGATGACAGAAGGAAGGCTGCAGCTAATGAATATTTTCATTATCGAGCGATCTGGATATTATTTTATTCAATAAACTGATTCATCGTTTAGTCTATAACATGTCAGAAAATAGTGATGTCTTTAAATGTCTTGTTTTGAGAGTCATAAACCCAAAGATATCACATTTTATATGACATGAAACAGAGAAAAGCAGGAAAAACAGCATTTTCTGCCATTTGTGCCTGACAAATGACTATTAAAATTGATTGATAATCGATAAGTCGACAAATTGTTGTAGCTCTAACATAAATTGTAAACCTCTTTTAAAAAGAGATTTATTGAAAAATAACTTTCTCTTTCCTTTATCCCTTTTCCAGGTTTCCATCTCAGCGGCACAGTGACGGACCCCGCCACACCCTCCACCCCAGAGCTCGTTTGCAGCGTCAGCGTCAGCTTCGACCGTTGCAAGATCACGGCGGTAACATGCACCTGCGGCAACAAAGACATCTTCTACTGCGCCCATGTAGTGGCGCTGTCACTTTACAGAGTACGGAAGCCTGAGCAGGTCAAACTGCACCTGCCCATCTCAGAAACTCTGTTCCAGATGAGCAGGGACCAGCTGCAGAAGTTCGTCCAGTATCTGATATCAGTCCACCACACCGAAGTGTTGCCAACGGCTCAGAAACTGGCCGACGAAATTCTGTCGCAGAACTCTGAGATCAACCAGGTCCACGGTAAGGGAAAGTGTCAGAGAAGGTCGTGGGCATGTTTAGGATCATGCAGGAGTGTTTGTGTGTTCCTGCCTCTACATGCATGCGTGTATTGACTGCGAGATGAGGGTAAAGTGTGGCAGGATCAATGTTACTCATTAGTGAGATCCAGACAGTAAAGGAGAGACTGTGCTTCTAATCAACACTATAGAACCGTTGTTTACCTCTGAGAGCAAGAGAACGATACCGAAACAGAGACGAAGAGGTTAGCAGAGAGGTAAAGAAAGGTGCATATCTCTTGTTATCGATACTGTACTTGCAGCTCGCCTTAATAAAAGAGGGAGAAACTGAAAGGGTAAACATCACAAAAGGGAACAGTGGAAGGGATGAAAAAAGCGTTTCGTTATCGTCAAACTGGTTTGTAAATCCGATGTGGTGATAGAAGAAGAAGGTAAAAGAGGGAAAGAAAGGAAGTTTAAAATTGAAGCATACAGGGAGAAAATTCGGAGGAATTTTGAAGAGACTGAGAAACAGGGACGAAAAGGAGAGAGGTGTGAGAGCTGGAAAAACAATATACAGATAAGACAATTCTGGGAACGAAGAGAGAAATAAATAGGCTCAGAAAGAGGTCTTCATCACAAAAGTGGCGTGATGAAGATGTTTTTTATTTGACAGCCTATTGATTTGTTGCTCTTCAATCAATAATCCTGTAGTTCTAAAATCCGTCATTTGGATTAAAATATCTAACTTGACTAATTATTTATTTGTCTGCTTTTTTAGAATTGAAGTCCTTATTTCATTTACATTCTGAGAAATTAATAAAAAGGCATAGTGTAATGTCTTCTTGATTTGGTATTACCAAATCAATGTGTTGCTGAATTATTGAAACAACAGTATGTGTGAGTTTCACTTAAGTGTTTGAAGGGATGTTACAATATTACTATATTCTGTGACGAATAGGATTATTTATTTAGGTTTGCTGTAGGGTGCTTCCACAAAACAAGCTTACATACAGCACAAATAACAAAAAAATATTGAAAGAAGGTAAAACGAATGCAAGTATGTCACATTAATGATATTGATTTTAAAATGCAATTGAAGCCCATTTTTTAAGAGTCGTGACAAAAATGACCAAGCAGTTTTGCTGTTTCTAAAACTGCTCCCATTTGCCATGTAATGGTGTGCTTAAAATTGTGTATTAACGCCTGAAAAACACAAATGTTCTTGTTACAAGAAAGAAAATTAGCAATGACTATAAAAATTACTAAAAATAGTCGCTAATTAATTTTCTGTTCTGCCAGTTGTTTCAGTTGTACTTTGAACCCCACTTTTCCTTGAACAGTGGAAGAGTATTTGCTTGTGTTCTTGTATTTATAAGGACACTTAATTAGTTCGCATAAATTAAGAAATTGTCTAAAATTTAGACCAATTCTTCTTCAACTTGTTGAGGGTGAATGATTGGTCTTTGTGTTAAAGTTCAGGGTCCATACAGGGGCTGTAAATCCTTACAAATGCTTGAATTTTAAGTGTTTTTTTAGGGCTTGAAAGGTGCTTAGATTTCGAATAAAGTGCTTGAAACTGCATGCAATTTTAATTGCAATTCCTAATATAATAAATCACCTTGTGACGAAATAGTTTGCCTGTCACACAAAATGAAAACAACTGTGCTTGGGCACGCTTGCCACTCACACCTTTGAGCATAATGCATTCGGAACAACATCACTAACTATGACCTCAATCCTGAATTATATTAGAATTAACACTTACTATGAGAGTGCCGAAAAACTCAACACAGGTATCATAAAAGTAGACTTTATGTCAGAAAAGTTGTATTGGATTGTATAGGTGTACCTAATAAAGTGGCCACTGAGTGTATGAACTGTATATAAATATGTAATTTAATTTCAAGGTTGGAGCTGGATTTCATTGTGTAGCGAATTGAAAAATGTTTTATGCATTTGTATAATATTCTGCATATGAGCCTGTATTATTATAAATCTATTCTATACCGGGAATACAGCGGCCTAACATATTTCTATGTGTGTGTGCGTGTAGGGGCCCCGGACCCCACAGCAGGAGCCAGTGTGGACGACGAGAATTGCTGGCATCTAGACGAGGAGCAGGTTCAGGAGCAAGTCAAGCTCTTCCTGTCACAGGGAGGATACCACGGCTCGGGCAAGCAACTCAACCTGCTTTTCAGCAAGGTGAGGAGCCAGCGACATTCACTCGTCCACATACAGAACATAACAACACACATACAACACATAGCGACCCTGACCGCCACAGGCACAGGCATCCCGTCTCTGCAGCTTCACCTCCACACACAACCATTCCCCCCTCTGCATCCTGTTAATAAATATTTTCTCCTTCTCTTTAGTGCACTTCTCTTCTATTCCCTCATGAAAAGAGGCCTTCTCTGTTCAAAGCGTTCCCAGACAAAACAACTTACATATATTGGCACATACATTAAAAGGGAGGCTGCCTCTTAGCTCCAGCTAATTGCAGAAAGGAAGTGTAACATAAAGAGGTATAGAAAGAGGCGAAGCTTGCACTATGTTCTACTTTGTGCCCGCGATTAAACGACTACATGAGAGATGTGTGGTTCTCTCTGTTGCCTCTGCACAGTATTACAGTGGCAGAGCTAGGCCAGCATTAATATTGTGCGTTGTGTAAAGACTGCAAGCCAAGCCCATTATCATCCACCCAGCCCGGCTTTTAGAAAGTCTCTTGGCTTCGTGCTCTTTGATGCACACACACCCACTGACAGCATATATATATATATATAAATATATAATATGCTTGTCCACTCACACACCCACTTTGAGAGTCATGTACACAAACTTGTATGTAACAAGTTGCCCTTAAAATGATAAACACACACCTACTGTGTTTGCATTTATTTCTGTGGCTTTTTCTTGGTGTGCGTTTGTAAAAAAAAATGTTGTCAATCATAATTTGTGTGCATAAAATCATAATTTTTTTGTGCATATTTCCATGAAGTACAGTAAAGAATTGATGTTTTAATTTTTTACTGCTTTTCACCAAAAAGTACCCAGAACTTTTTTAGAGCAGATCAGTTTAAAAACAACGTTTTCCCTGGATTTTATATCCCCACGCACCCAGGAGTGGTTGAGTTTCCTGCTGCCAGAAGATGCTGACCACCGTACTTTACAATAAACAAGTCCCTGTTGCAATTAGGACGGCTCAGAAAATCTTCCAGTGAAGAGAAAATGAGAAAATTCAACCGCTGGTTATGCACCAGAGAGAAAGAAAAGAAATTATTAAACGACTAAGTGGATGCATTGCAGACTCTTTTTAAAATCTGTTTTTAAATTGGATTTAACCTCTTTTTTTATTTAGAAAAAGGACATATTTCTGGATTTGTGTTTCAAAGAGTCCCAAAATACAAAAAAAAAAAAGTCTTATAGTACAATGTGGCTCTGTTTGTGTTATATAAAAGTAAATTGATTTTCTTTGTGACCTCTAATTTTGAAGAATATTTTTGAAGAGAAACTCTTAGAAAACCAGAATGTTAATCGATTTCCCTAGTCAAGATATGCAGTGAGTGCTTGAAACGTTTGAGAGAAACAAGGACCATACAAGAGGAATTTTGTCTCTTGGTTTGAGCGAACATTAGTAGCCCCAGTTGCATGCTCTCAATTTTGTACCACTTACAGGCAAACTTGATTTGACCATGGAAGTTAAATGTCAGACACCGCCCTCTAAGTACCAACAGACCACTGCCCAGTCTGGAGCACTGACTGTGACTCTGTGATTCGTCTACAGACATTCAGTGACTGTGAAATAGTTATAACCCTAAATAAATATGGGTCCTTTTAAAGCCAGACACGATCGGCATCTTCTTTTTATGCACTTGTCAATATGAGTTTTCCAGGAATTTTGATTCCATAACATGTCTTTTTTCAGACTAGTAAAAAAGGGAAACATCCAACATACACATTGAGGTGTTTATTTTGCTACTTTTGTCTGTTTGCATGTGTAGATTTCTCCTAAATTCAACTAAAGTAAGCATTAAATAAGGCCTATATTTAAACACAACACAACTTGTACTACAAAAATAATTGTCTAAATGTCAGTAATTAACTGGCAAAGTTTCATGGTGATATCAATTAGTTACAATATTTTACCGTATTCACCTGCAGTGTCTCCCTTTTTAAAGCATTTATTAGTTTATTTATTCATCAAAAATGATTAGAAAGTGTCATCTGAGGTGTGTATGGAACAGTTTATGCAAACGTTTCAATTAAAATCAATTTAATTAAATATACCTTTATTTATCCCTGTAAGAACAATTATATGCAGCAGCTTTCCATGCAGATCAAAATAACACACAAAAGAAAGAAATAGATACACCTACTGTGGAATTGATGATAAATATAATAAGCAACTGTTAATATCTAAAAAGATACACAAGATAATTAGGCCATACACAAGCATAAAAGCACAGCTTGGACTTGTTTGGCATTTGATTTTGTCATTGATAAACTTCACGTTATTTATTTTGTGTGTGTAGTCCCACGTAGTTGTGTATGTCTTGTCCCTGAGTTGTGAGAGCTGTTTGGTGTCATCGTGCATTCATAGCTCTCTGTTTGTATAAACTTTGTGTGTGTGCGGGCGTGTGCGTAACCTGTCCTCCCTGTCTCCTCCTCTCAACTCCTGCAGGTGAGGGAGATGCTGAAGATGCGTGACTCCAACGGAGCGAGGATGTTAACACTGATCACAGAACAGTTCATGGCCGACCCTCGGCTGGCGCTGTGGAGACAGCAGGGCACCACCATGACCGACAAGTACAGACAGCTCTGGGACGAGCTAGGTGAGGGGGAAAAACACACCACACACACAATGACTGTCCTACACACACACACACACACACACACACACACACACACACACTAACACCTCGTTCCCAGTATGCACAGGCACGGACAGATTTAGCAAGGTGGGCGATCGAACCCAGACATTGAGACAAAGGCACACACGCGCATTTTTCTTCCCCCTGTTTGTTTATTTGTCCTTTGTCTCCGAGACAGCCCACATAGACACACACTCCTCGACGCACACACTCATCACTGACAGCCCAGTCTCTCCCTCTCACTGTGAACGCAGGTTTGGCAGCTCAGCAAGAGTGTCTTTGTGAATTACAAGCCGTTTAATGCAGCACATCGCGCCTCATCAAAACCCCAAATATTATGACCTCCGTAATGTTTTGAAACACTTCACATTATATATTTAGTTGATGTGACAGAGTGCTGCTCGCCATGCAGTCATTTGGTTTGATATAGTGTGTAGTTCTTTTGACAGATACACTGTACCTACAGCAAAACACTTCCTCGCAAGCCACAAAACCAACAAGCCCGTCACCAGGACAGCAGTCGTGTTGTCTCCCGCCTTTGTTGTTTTCCTCTAATGTCTCCGTTGATGTTGCTGCTTCTGCTGCCGCTGCTGTTGATGATGATGTTCGTTTTCTCCCTTTGGTCTTGTTCTGCACTTTGTGAGGACAGCGCAGTGATCTCATCTGTTTCAATCCCACGTATTTTTGGAAGTGTGTGTACGGTCTCTTTGAAGTCCACACTTCAAACCCTTCTTCCCAAGTCCTTATCACTCCCCCTGATGTGTGGTGAATGCTGCCTCTCGGCGCAGCTCTTCCTCTCCCTCTCCCTCTCTCCCCCTCTTTTGTCTTTCTCGTCTTTGAGCCGCAGCTACTGCTCTCCTCCAGACACAAAGCCAAGCCTCATTCACTTGTCCTCACCCATGTCTCCTCGTCCAAATCATGTCCGCTCCCATTTCATTTTCTATTTCCCTTTTTTCTGCTCTCCCTCTGTTCTGCACCTTTCTTTTTCTCTCTTCATGTTCCATCTCTGTCCTTGTCTTCGTCCTTCCTCCCAAACTCAGCCTTTTACACACACACACAAACACACACACACACACACACACACACACACACACACACACACACACACACACCCAGAGTGTACATATCTCCAGCAGTCTTGAGAGTAAAATCCCTGAATGTGCTTGCCTCCCCAGAGACATAACCACTTTTCATATTCTGTTTGTTCCAATTTACTCCAAAATGATGTGTGTGCAGTCAGCGTTGCCTCGGGACTAGTTAAGTTCTCTGTTTTCACAGACTTTTGTATTCCAGTGCAAGATGGCGGCAGAATACAAAATGTGCACTAAAAGAAAAAGAAACAATGTTTTGAATGCTGCACATCTTTGAAAACTGCCTCAAGCTTCCAGTCTTGCATGATAACTGTATTTAGGTTTTTTTAAACCTCAAAAGACACACCTACCTGCATTGTATGAGTCACTGCTGACGTCATCGTCACACACTGGGAAGTAGGGCAGCTAACCAAAGTGTGTGTGTGTTTTTCCTTTTGTGTGGGTGTCCAGGTGCCCTGTGGATGTGCATCGTACTGAACCCCCACTGCAAAGCAGAGCAGAAGTCATCATGGCTGCGCCAGCTGCGCAGATGGAACAGCGTGGACGTCTGCCCCTGGGAGGACGGTAACCACGGCAACGAGCTGCCCAACCTCACCCACTCACTGCCTCAGGGTGCCCATGGCAACCAAGGTTAGAGATTGACAAGTTGTGGATGTCAGTCAATAACATGTTTACTTTGTAATAATGTATTTCAAGGTGAGAGGTGCTACAGTGCATGCAGCATCTGTAAAGATCAGTAGTGAAACCTCTATCACACACATGCAGTGGTGGAAGAAGTATTCAGAGCTTTTACTTTATTAAAAGTACAAATACCACACTGCCGAATTACTCCACTACAAGCAAAAGTCCTGCATGCAAACCTTACTGAAGTAAAACTAAAAAATAATCGGCATCAAAATGTACTTAAAGCATGAAAAGTAAAAGTACTCATTATGCAGAGTGGCCCCACTCAGATTGGTATATACAGTATATGACAAATATATTGTTCGATTATTATTATTACATTTATGTAAGCAGCATTTTTTTAGGTAGGGGTATTTTTAACTACTTAATATACTCTTATGTGGTTAAAGTTATAAATATGCGTATTCATTTTAAATGCTTCATGTTAAATCTAAAGCTAAAGCTGTCAGATAAATGTAGTGGAGTAAGTAAGTATAAAGTTACATAAAATGGAAATACTCAAGTACCTCAAATATTTTACTTTCGTACAGTACATGAGTAAAGTTAAGTTAAGTACTTAGGTACATTCCACCACTGCACACATGTGCATGATTCTGCATGTTTTTGTTTTACTTTTGCTTCACTAAACCTGATTAAAAAAACAATCAACCTGTTGAAGCATTTTCCATGTAGCCCTATCACTTGCAAAGTTCTCCCTCTTTAAGTAATTATGTACCAAAAATGAACATATGTGAACATATAATATGTGTTAAAATTCTCTGGCAAAAAGCAATCAAATGGCCATGCATGTGGGCCTTGCGTGCCTTTTTCTCACCACAAGCTTTAAAATCTTCTCACTCCTTCGTCTCCTCTACAGAGATGCGCCCCCACAGGACTGTGTTCACACGGGCCATTGAGGCCTGTGACCTGCACTGGCAGGACCGACATCTCCAGCACATTATCGCCAGTGACCTCTATGCCAACTACTGTTACCATGACAACCAGGAGGGCTCCCTCTTTGACACCCGCGGCTGGCCCCTGTGGCACGGTGAGTCTGTGTGTATGTAGGTGTGTGTGAGCGCATGTGTCAGATGAGTTATTTATACACAAAAGGTTGGCTTGAGAATGTATAGCAGCCAGTGGAAGAATATTGGAGTTAAAACTTCGTCTTTTCCTCAGAACATGTACCAACGGCGTGTGCCAGGGTGGACGCTCTGCGTTCGCACGGTTACCCAAGAGAAGCCCTCCGACTGGCCATCGCCGTGGTGAACACATTACGACGGCAACAGCAGAGGCAACTGGAGCACTTCCGCCGACACAAGAAAGGTGAAATTCGTTTGTTTTTTTAATCCATTTTCAACCATTCTCACAAATTCAGCTATTATACATAAAAACAGCACAAGATACCCTGTAAAATCAAGGAGAAATAATAAAAGGGTGCACAACTTCTTCAAGTCCTCCAGCTGTTAAGCTTGTTTTTACGTTTATGGAAGCTGTAGTAATTAATTTTCAGTAGAACTGTTCACTTTTTTAGTTTTTTTTCTTTTCAGCTGTTCTGTTTAGTGAAGGCCATTGATTAATACAATAAAGTGTTCTAAAGTACACCGTTTTGACATTGTGATAACAGCATCCCTTTGCTAACTACGTCTTTATCTGCTTTGTCTTGTCTCAGAGTTGCTCCATAAAGGCCATACCTCCATAACCAACATGGAGGGCTGGGTGGGACACCCCCTGGACCCCATCGGTACCCTGTTCAGCACCCTGACAGAGTCGGGACGAGGGGGAGAGGAGGGTTCCAACATCTGCTTAGACCTCTCAGGTACTGCTGACTTTCAGTAACTGGCAGTGTCAATAAAACAAATGTATACATGAATACAGCGCTGGTTTTATAGAAGCATATGAAACAATAGATTTTGAGCCACCACAAATCCAAAAGGATCATACTGTAAGGTTTGTCTATTCTCTCTTAGTACCTTTATACTTGAACTTGAAGGGCACGCACCTTTCCGATTTGAGGGGGCGTCCATGTGAATTTTCCCAGTCCGGAGCTAATTTTTCAATTTATTCCAACACCACATGGATGCACAACAAATGCCCTATCTAGTAATTTCAATGAAAGTGAAAAATAATTCCTGCATCCTCCCCGTAATTCGGATCCTCTTTAAAGTTTAATGGGTTTTTCTTTGGCCCTTGCTTCACCCTTCCACCAAGTTTCATAAAATCAGGCCACTAGTTTTCCTGAAACAAACCGCACC
Organism: Centropristis striata; assembly: GCF_030273125.1. NCBI lineage: Eukaryota > Metazoa > Chordata > Actinopteri > Perciformes > Serranidae > Centropristis > Centropristis striata. Next base: position 21,045,827 of record NC_081523.1, read on the forward strand.
AAAAACATAACCTCCTTGTCAGAGGTAACTATATGATTTCTATATGATATATATGCTGTATAATAACAAACTATACACATGGTAACATAATTATCACATACCAAACAGTGCTACAAAAAAACATTTTATAAAATGAACAGGGCTATAATCATGGAAGACAAATTTCACAAACATCTGTATTTAGACACAGATGTTTTTAAAATTTAAATTTTCAAAGTGCTGTATATTGTTGACAGGGGTTGATTGATACGGGAGGTCAAAAAACTTGATTTATCCTCCCATCCCAGCCTTGTTCGCTACAGTTTAAGTCTATGTAGTTGCATAATAAGACATATTTTTCGGGTGTTCAATATTTCTCCACTTACATTAGCATACATATGTTAAAAAGCGTAGTTTAGATTCACCTTCAGTGTCTTTGTCTTATCTTATCATGCCTCCTCTTGTGTTTTTTCAATTCTCCTCTCCTACGCTCCGCGATCGCTCTGTCCCTCATTGCCTCCTCTGCTCACAGAAATAGCCCTCTCCTCTGAGGTAGAGAAGAGAACAGAAGAATGCTCCTGAGGCGTTGATCTTTATTTTGGATGGTCGCTGGGTTCAGACCTTTCCTGTGTGACTGACACAGTGGTTTTCCATAGGAGACAGGCTCATCTAGTGTCCAAAACCTCAGAGAATAACACAGACATTGACTACCACTTTATTCCCACTCACTTTCCTTTGTTTCAGCTTGCTTTCTCCTCATCTAACTCTCAGTTTTCTCTTTTTTTTTGTCACAGACTGCTCTAGTGTTGTAAGCCGAGCAGAGCTCCAGCGAATGCCCGTGCAGCGATTACTAGGAGACGGTGAATCGTACGTGGCGCTGGCGGTGGAGACGGCTCTGATCGGCTTAGGGCAGCAGCGGGTGATGCCTGATGGGCTGTATGCTCAAGAGAAGGTGTGTCGCAATGAAGAGCAGCTATTGGCTAAGCTGCAGGAAGTGGAACTGGACGACTCCCTGGTCAAAATCTTCCGTAAACAGGCCGTCTTTCTGCTAGAAGGTGAGGGAGCTGACAGATATTTCACCCTTATTGTCCCTCTATGTCTCCCAGCAGCGTCTACACACACACAGACACACATAGACACGCCTCCTCTCTTTCTTTTCTCTCCCTCCCACGCACCAAGATCCTACACATTCTTGCTAAAACAGGAAAAAACACATTGGACTCTGTCTCACTATTTATTATCCTTTCATTTTGTGGTGCAAATAGAGGCCGGGCTGCCCTGAGCCAGACCAAAATGAGCTCTTTACACAGTAACACCAGGGGTATTGTGTCAGCACACACATGCGTGCACACACAACAGTGTGTACATTTACAGGACTGGGGCTGGAGCAGAATGAGGTTTGGTTATGGGAAAGGGAGGAGGAGGAGGAGGAGGAGGGGGAAGGTGGCACATCCTGAAGGGCTCGGTCCAGTCAAACTCCACCCAAACCCCAGCCATGCCTCGGCCCCGGCGCGACCACCCACCTTTGGCTCCGTTACTAATAGAGCACCAGGCTCCGAGGCCTCTGCGGGCCCCTGGAGGCTGCAGCCGCGCCACTGTGTGATGTGGTCTGTGGCTTAGGAGCCTGTTGGGGTTTAAAATAACCCACCAGAGACGAGGGGAAGTGCAGGAAGAGATGAGGGGGAGGGAAGGGAGAGAGTGCAAGTCTACACACACACACACACACACACACACACACACACGACCATATGGTTTTTGACGTCACAGTTTGTTTTAATGCTGCGTGGCTTTGCCTCTTCCTGCCTGGGAGGGAGAAGTCACCCCTCAGTGAGCTATAGAAAAAGCACAACTCAATATACAACAAAATAAAAATTCACTTTCACTATCTTTTTATACAGCATATATCATAGAGACCCGTACTATATCATAACATTTATTGGCCTGATGGGACTGATAATTGTTTTACTGGTGACTTTCCTCCACCTCTTTGTTCCATAATTAAAAACAGCCGCCCCTTTTTTTGTGTTTCCTCTCTTTTTCCGAGCAGCTGGTCCGTACTCTGGCCTGGGAGAGATCGTCCACAGAGAGAGTGTTCCCATGCACACCTTCGCCCGCTATCTCTTTACCTCTCTCCTACCTCACGACGCTGAACTGGCGTACAAAATTGCACTGAGAGCCATGCGGTAGGTCTTAAGCGTGTGCATGTGTGCTTGTGTGTGCATTGCTGTAATCATGTTGAAACCTTGTAAATCACTTTTTATTGATTTTCATTTGAAGATTTAAATGCTGATCTCCGGATTAAGAAAATCCTCCCAAGTTTGGGCTAATGGAGCCTTTTAAAAAATTACAACGGAAAACTCTTAAACATAGAGTGGTTACTCACAAAATATGTCTGTTTCTCTAAAGCGGGGACTAAAACCTCAAACTTGCTGTAATCATCTGACCTGTTTCATAACTTTTGATGATTGTGTTCAGAGATCAGGTTTTGACATTGAAACAGGAGGATCAGATTCAGATTTGTCCAGATTCCAACTCTGAAACTTGTAAAAATATAAAAGCGTGATCTCTTTTTTTTTTTTATGCAGACTAGTACATGCTCTCCCAGACAGTAAACCAGCCTCCATTGCTGAATCATGCTTATTATAAGAGGATTTTAGGGATGCAAGGAGGGTCAAAAGAGAGAAAGATAGAGCACTTTGTCTGTTTTTGGGGCTCTGTCCTGTTTGTGGATCTGACTGTGCGTTTTCCATGTGATCTCTCTATATTAAGCCCCTGTGTGTATTCATCTGTGGACAATGTGTACATGTGTATGTGTGTTAATCAGTCTGCGCTGCTGTGTTTTGATGTTGTGACTAGTGGGAGCTGGATCAGTGAATATTAATTACATTAATGAGAGTGTAATTAGTGTGGCTGTAATGAGGAGGAAGCACACACACCACACACACACACATGCAGGGCCAACAGGGAGAGGGCAGTGTGGGGAAGATGTTTGTTGTGTTTCTACAAAGCTTCTCAGAGTCCATCGCTGAGAAACTGGCAAATGATTAGTGAATGAATGAGAGTTTTTTTCTGGCTCGTACCATTGTGTGTCACAGTCGGAAAAACGGAGAACAAAAGGACAACAAACGCTTCATTCACACTTTCCTCCAGTTAACCAGTTAGGAGGCGTCTGGAATTAAAATAACGTGCGTAAAAAACCAAAACAACACAGTTGGCTTTCTCATTGAGGGACCGTGTGGTTTCAAGGTTGCACATCCAACCGCTGAGTGTCCCCTCCTTGCCTCTAAACCCAAGTCCCAAACCTGTTTTCCCTGAGTCAGCCACTCCCCTCCCTCCTTCGCTACTTCCCTTCACCTTCCCCGTTTCCTCCCCTCACCTCCTCCATCCTCACTCCTGTGGTGTGAAACCGGCGATTTAGAATAATATGGCCACTTATGGGTGCTCCTGGGAGCCAGGGGTGTCTACTCAGCACATAATGAATGTGTGTAATGTAGCGTAGTGTAATATGATAGCATATACCTTCCCGCTCCCACGGGACGGCGGACAGTTAAATATAGAGGAGGAGGTAAAGGAACCAGGGCTATTTTAATGGACCCATTATAACACTATCATTGATACAAGGAGAGGGAGAAAGTCTAGCTGTCTCGCTCATTTACACACACACACACACACACACACACACACACTTTCTCCTTCCACTTGCTCTTTCTCTATTCGTCTTCTTCTTCTTCACAGTTGCTTTTTTTTTCAGACTGCCTCCTTACACAAATGCATATCCAGTATTTTAAAGTGTGTATGTGTGTGTGTGTTTATCCGCTGCGCATGAAGTTAATTAAAGCGTGTGAGAGCAGCATATGCTGTGAGATGGCTTGGTGTGAGCGGCCAACACAAAAACAGAGGAGCTGCCTACTGGTTCACGGGCTGCCCAGAATTTAGCTGCAGCCACAGAAGAAGAAGAAGAAGAAGAAGCTTGCTGCCTCTCCGGAGACTGTCCTTATTGCAACTCTTTGGAAGCCAAAGACACAAATCCCTGCCGCCTGTTATCATATGAGATTTCCATATGAGATACGAGTATTCCAATGCTAATGAATGTAGATCCGCACTGTAATCCACAACCTTTGATCCTCTGCATAATCCATAAACTTTGAATATACAGCGCTGTATATCATAAATGCACACTGAGGATAGCATAATGCAATGACAAACCAATGACCCTCACAGGCATCTGACATCCTTTTTCTTTATGTTATGTCAACCTGTGTAACCTTATGCAGTCTGGAAGGACCCCTAAAACAATTCAGTAATTAAAAAAAAGATATATCTTCATCATTTTAACATGCAAATGTTTACATGAAAAAGCCAGCCTTCAAATTAAAGGCACAGTTCACCCACAAATGAGAAATCCATTTTTTCTCTCTTACCTGTAGTGCTGTTTATCAATCCAGATTGTTTTGGTGTGATGGCAGAAATTTGGAAATATTAATTGTTGGGATGGCTGCCTTCTTTCAATTATACTGGAACAATTTGGCACTCAGCTTGTGGTGCTCAAAGTGTCAAAAAAAGACTTAAAAACTCAACACCATTCTCTAAAACTACTGCACTTTCACTATAGATACCCCAGTGGTAAAAAATCAAACCATTTGATATAATAATACTAATAATAAATTACTGTGTAATAAAATAAAATAAGTAAAAAACTTTTTTATTTTTTATTTTAAAGATATTTTAAAGGCATTTTCAGTAGTGACAGAGACAGAGCAGAAAGGGGAGAGAGAGGCATGCAGCAAAGGGCTGCAGGCCAGACCTGAACCTGAGTCTCGAGGGACAGGGACTCTACCAATGATCCACCGGGACGCCCCAAAATATATTTTTATATTTTTTTACAAAAGTAAAATAAAATGAAACATTTTACAACAAAAGAGCAATTAAACAGTAAAACAGTGCGTAGTTGTGAGTACAAATTATCATTGTTTAAGTGTGTATAACTTAATATCTTTATGCATGTTTATGTTTTAGTTTAAGTGAACAATTACTGTACATGCACCTCAGTCTTAGAAAATCTTATTACTCTCTGTGCTCATAAAACTTGTGCAGAACCTCTTGAAAAGAAAAAGAAAAAGCTTAATATTTGAACTATTTTCCTAGATTACTGAGAAGTGAGATTTTTGAGATAGTTACCTGACAGTGAGGACACTGTGATGAAGTACACTACTGTGTCGAAAACAATGCTTCACCCAAAGCAGATGCAATTTCAAGCATCCAAGACACTTAAGAGGAGTGGGGTAAAATGAGGGGTTCCGTCTCAGGGTCATGTATGACTTGATCCCTCCTGTCAGACATTGTGAAGGTTTCCAACTTTGAGTTTGTGTATAGAGTGGAGGTCTTCCAGCGGATGTGACACTTGGCTGATAGATGTGTGCTTGATAGATTATAAAAGTGAAGGGTGTTTACAGTCGGAGGGGGAAAGGAGCATGAGGTAGAGAGGTCAGTCGTCCTGGTGATGCTGACCAGAACTCCCAGAGGGCCTCAGGATTTAGGTAAAGCCTGGCAGGGCTGCTTTTTATCAACGTCTCGTTATTCTTTTTCTCGCTTTCACTTGTTTTACATCTTCCCATATGTGAATTTGAAAGTGTTAGATTCAGTGTGTATGTGCTACTTCAGGGTACTGAATTGGAAAAAGCTTCATTTTTGCTATTATGTTTTCAAGGTTAGATTATGCTGCTGGAGTTTGAATATACTGGTGTTTCATCTGCACAATCACTCACGTGATCCAAAAATCTCTCAAGATTGGAAGTGAAACAATCCTGCCATCAGATTTGCCTGTCTCTATTTTCTTTTGGGATAATGTCATTATGTTCAATTGATCCTTTCTGTTGACTGAACAGCAAATCCGTTGAAACCTACCTTCAGCTAAATACAGTACAAAGAGAAGATATCTAATGCTCAAACTAAGAATCTATTGGGGTTTTTTTCCCAAATATATACACTCATTCTGAATTCAATGCATTGTGTTTTTATTTAAGTCTCACACAGCATCCCAACTTTTCTGGAATAAGGGTTGTAGCAAGCTTTAAATAATCACAATCATAACAAACAATCAAAGTTAAAATTAACAGCTGCTAAAATAAACAAAGGGACAATATATATTGATTGTTGTGAGTATAAAGAAATCCGTATACTTTTTTCATATAATTGTGTTTATAGTGACAATTTTGAAGAGATGTATAGAAGGCTTCGAGAGACTAGAAATTTGTGGTTAAAGTACCTCAAAAGGGCTTGAATGATATATAATCCACCGAATCTACCTAAACTAAAACCACAAGTTCTTCCTAAACATCTGATTACCCGACTGTCTCCACTGATTATATGGCATATGTCCTCTGTGCTCCCTCCTCATCGTCACCCTTGAATATTTCTGATTTGATAAGTATTGCTGTGTCGCTTTCAGACGTGACAGGGTGCTACAGTGCTACAGGACCCGTTTGACACCACAGCTGCCCCCCTCCCCCTCCCCCGCCCTCTGCTTCACACAGGGATTGATTGCCTCTTCCAGCTCACTGTTACTGTTTTATATATCACTGATAGTACACATTTATACCCACACATGGCAGCGCTGTAAAGATATATGAGTTTAATTTGATGTTTTAGGCACACTTGACATTGAGTGGATAGTTTCTATAGTGTTATTGCATAGAGAGGATGATCATGTTTATAACCGGCGTGCACGGTGTTACAGAACGCACCCATAGCAGGGAAACACGGTTCCTCTTGTGTTTGGATTGGATGCTTCAGAGCAGTCCATTAGGATTTTTTAGGATCGTTTATTTTGCTTCTCATGGAACAATAGCCCAGTATGGATTTTCCTCCCAACATTTTGAGGAGGTTATTTTTCAGCAACCCAGGCCTCTCAAGCTCCAATCCAATGGAGGCCTCTGGCTCTCTGGTGAAAACCAAACAAAGACAGGAATGTTGATGAGGCCTCCATCTTTACCCAGGGAACTTTTTTTTTCTTGCTTTGCTACACCCCAGGAATCTTCCAGAAGGCCCCAGTGTGGTGGAAGCTTTTAGCAGCTCTTTAGATGTGTGGAGCGAACCCGGCTGTTGCTAAGGCGTCCAAACATCTCCATTTTACACCAAGTGTCAGCATTCACATTCGCACGCATCTCCACTGCGTTTCTGTCACCTTCTCTCTCTCCCAGAGACGAGCCCTGCTTGTGCCCTCTTGGGCAAAAAAACCTTGTGAAGAAGAGGCTGTTTTTGTGCATGCCTTCACTCAGGTGGCAACAGTATCACATGCACTTTGCTCTGAAATTGAAACTGGCATTTAGCATCACATTGCTTTTACCGGGCCGCTTTGATGTGTTTTCAAAAGGGCAGGTGTGTGTGTGTGTCTATCTGAGCGTGTGTGTGCATGCATGCGTGTGTGTGGCTCTTTTCATTCATGTGTGTCGGTATTTGTTTGATGTGTGTCCAGCCTTACGGGGCTGGAAGGTGAATTCCTTAATTTCCCCATGGACTCAATTAGCTTTGTGATTGGCTGAGACAAGGCCAGGTTGTGCTGTCTTCTGAAGGAAAGAAGACCTTTGAAACTGAGGTGGTAGCGGAGGGAAGAGGAGTGAAGCAGAATAGGAGATGAGCCGGCCACAGTGGTAATGGTGGTGCTGCTCGTGGTGCCGCTTGTGAAGACTTGGCCCTGTCAGTGTTATTATAATGAGAGAGACAGAAACTAGTGAAGCCCCTACATCCACTAGCAGGTGTTGCGCGGCTCTGACTTCATTATGACCAATTAGAGTGAAGAAAATACTAATTATACCTTGGTTTCTAGGTGATTAAATACTAGGTTGGAAGTAAATTGCAGGGATAGGCTAACTCTAATCCCCCTGTGATCACTAAAGTCATTTTCATTTTGAAGTCACTTTCAGACCATCATAATGAAGACTTTTTCTGTCTGTACAGTAGTTCTGTCTGTCTGATTTCTCTGTGATTCTTATGATTTGTGGACCTTTGGTCTCTCTGATTATCATTCTCTCTCTTTCTGTGCCACTCTGTGTTTCTCATCCCCACCTCTTTCTTTTTCGTACTCTGGCAAATGCTCATTAAATATGATTATTTGAAGTATTCTAAAAACTTTTATATCACGTATCTTACACGCAACTACAAGGAACTTTCATCTGGGCCCCTGTGGACAAAGACCCAGTGCCTGAAATGGGCCAGTACTCAAGAGTACTTCAGATTTTTGTCCACATTAGCCCCCTTACTTTTAATTGTTATTACTAGTATTATTTATAGCCAGATATTCATACCAAATTAGCCTATACATTATGATTTACTGGGAGAAACCAAGCAATATTATGTAAAATCAGAAATTCAGCACCCCCATATAGCCTTTGTTTCATAGCCACAGTGTGACAATTCAACTGCGTTATTGTGAGTGACAGGCATTAACAATAATAACTACATAGAAATAGCCATTCCTCTCACTGATGGTCTTTCTTGCTTATGTAGGTCATACAGAGGCGTCAGTATTAAACCGAGACTGTTTCATAACCAGTTAAAAGTTTCTTGATGTTTTTATTGAAGTTAATTGTTTTCTGCAGAAAATAGGTACTTTGTTCTGATTTTCTGATGTTCTGTTTCTCCGTCAGGTTGCCAGTGTTGGAGTCGACGGCCTCGTCTGGTGACCTGTCACGACCCCACCACATCGTGTCCGTGGTGCCCAACCGCTACCCGCGCTGGTTCACCCTGAGCCACATAGAGTCTCAGCAGTGTGAGCTGGCCTCCACCATGCTCACTGCTGCCAAAGGTGCATACATATATTTGCAAATACACCCAGGAACAGACACAGATATATATATATAATTTACTGTATGTTAGTTTAGACACATATAATCTTAGTCTAAAGCATCCTCTGCATGTACCCCTTTAGGTGACAGTCGCAGGCTAGAGACAGTCCTGGAGTCCATCCAGAAAAACATCCACTCCTCGTCTCACATCTTCAAACTGGCACAAGATGCATTCAAGATCGCCACTCTGATGGACAGTCTGCCTGACATCACACTTCTCAAAGTCTCTCTGGAGCTGGGACTGCAGGTACGTAAACATGCGCAACATGCTTACGACTTACTTTTTCTTTCTTTTTTTTTTTACAAAGATACGTAAATTATCTTTAAACCATATGGATACAGCTTATAAACTAGAAAAAAACTGTCTGAAAAAAATGTGAATATGATTGTACAAGTTGCTGAAACTGGGAAAAAAAACTGGAATAAAAAGTAATAAATGGGTGCCACTTTATATTTATGCGTACCTTTTTAGAAGGTTTTCAGGTTAGGTTGTAAATTTTTATGCATGTGTACATCAGTTTGCTCATTTTTACGTTTCAGCAGAATCATTGCAACAAGCTCCAACACAAGGCCTCCATCTTTCCTTTTGCAGCTATGGAGAAATGATTGAAGCTGCCTTCAAGTGCAGTTCGAAATGTCAAGGTCATAAAAATGCTCTGGAAAACAGTAGTTGTTAATTATAAAGTCTGCTTTTGTTCCATTGAGGTATTAAAGTTCACAACATGATTTCACACAAATGGGTCTTTTAAGTGACACTCCCACACCACCGCACGACCCTGCGGCTGACCGCAGTATTGCCTGATTTGGTGTGAATGCAGCCTTTTACAGAGAAATCTTACAGCTTTAGAGGATGAAATCGACTCCACTATTCATACAATAATGGTTCACTAATGTTGAGATCTGTTTGGTCCATGGAAGGACTTTTTTTCTGGTGTTGGCATTATCATCTGGGAATATGGGAACATCATTAGGGAACAGTATTTGCACTATAAAGTGCACTCGTTCCTGTTGAATGGCTCTATATTCCATTATACGACCATGTAGCGTGATCATCAGGCCTCATGACTCCCATGAGATATCTATTGAAACCATTACTGATCCAACTATGTATCATTTAGCTTTGTGAAAATGTAAACATGTCTGTATTTTTGAGAAAGGGTTGGATACAAGTGATCATGAAACCGGTTTAAAGCTGCCACTTCATTGTTTTTGCACAACATTTTAATATAAATGTCTCCTTGCAGTTGTTTTGATTGTGTAATTGGATTTTGTACAAATTATAAAACAACAAAAGGTGCTAGAATGCGTTGTTGAATAGCTCCTTAACATTTACAAAAAAAACCCTGTACTGCTGTAATTAATCAAGCTGATCTTGAACAGACCACATTCTTTTTAACGTCCCCATACCTCCCATTGTATAAGTACGCACTTGAGGCTTTGTCATCGTCTTAGAATAAAATGTGTAGTGAAAAAGGAAAGATGGAGTATCTTTGATGACGAATCAACCACAGAAAAATAAGCCCTTTAATGAATTTTTAAAAACTTTTTTCCTTTACAGATCTTCAACAATACTGTTTTATAAAATGTTCCCAACAGTCCTCAGTCCTCATATTTCAGTGACCTTGTGCATTTTTGTTCCAAGTTAAAGATTTTGACGTTCTTTAAAGCATTTCCTCTACAGCTCACCTGTCATTCCTCATTTCTTTTCTGTCCTCCTTAGGTAATGAGAATAACTCTGTCAACATTAAACTGGAGGAGGAGAGAGATGGTTCGTTGGTTAGTCACATGTGCCACTGAAGTGGGTAAGTTCACCTGGCAACTTAAGTCTTTCTGTTTGATTGTTTGAAGACGAACTTGATCTAATCACTTAATCTTCCAACTTTCTTGTCATTCTGTCCCTTCTGTGTCTGCTAGGTGTTTACGCACTGGACAGCATCATGCAGAGCTGGTTCACCCTCTTCACCCCCACAGAAGCCACCAGTATCGTGGCCACCACTGTCATGTCCAACAGCACCATCGTCCGCCTCCACCTAGACTGCCACCAGCAGGAGAACCTGGCTTCATCCGCCCGCACCCTCGCCCTGCAGTGCGCCATGAAGGACCCCCAGAACTGCGCCCTCTCTGCTCTTACACTCTGTGAAAAGGACCACATTGCCTTCGAGACAGCCTACCAGATTGTACTGGATGCGGCGGCGACAGGGATGAGCTACACACAGCTGTTCACTATAGCACGCTACATGGAACACCGCGGTTACCCGATGAGGGCGTATAAACTGGCGACGTTAGCCATGGCTCACCTGAACCTCAGTTACAACCAGGACACACACCCGGCCATCAACGACGTGCTCTGGGCCTGCGCGCTCAGCCACTCGCTGGGGAAGAACGAGCTAGCCGCCGTTATCCCCCTGGTGGTCAAGAGCGTAAAGTGCGCCACCGTGCTCTCTGACATTTTGCGGCGGTGCACGCTGACCACGCCGGGCATGGTGTCGGCGCTGCACAGCCGCAGGAACTCTGTGAAGCTCATGTCCCTGGACAAGGCGCCGCTCAGGCAGCTGCTGGACGCAACCATCGGGGCCTACATCAACACCACGCACTCGCGGCTCACACACATCAGCCCGCGCCACTACAGCGAGTTCATCGAGTTCTTGGGCAAGGCCCGGGAGACTTTCATGATGGCTCACGACGGACACATTCAGTTCACCCAGTTCATAGACAACCTGAAACAGATCTACAAGGGCAAAAAGAAACTAATGATGCTGGTGAGGGAGAGGTTCGGCTGAGGGCGAGGCCGGGGGTCGCCAGAAGCTCCCACTCTAGTACTTTTCTATTAACTTGAGTCTGCCTTTTGAACTTCTTTTGGACTTATAAAATAGAGAAGTAAAAAGAGGGATGTGACTTGTAGAATGAAGCAAAAAGAGAAAGGAAAAGATGACAAAAAAATCAACAGAGCCACACGCGGTATTATTGTTCTTGCTGTTGTTATTGTTATAAACATTATTACTATTATTATTATTAATAATATTATTACTACTATGTGTACAGAAGTGTTTTTATTTTTCAGAAGAGAGGAAATTTGTCACGTTGTGAATGTTGTGTGTATTTCTCTACATGTGTGCGAGAGGAAAATGAAAAGTGAAATGGCTTTTTTTTTTATTTTCGTTCTTTTATTTTTTTATGATTTAGGACATCTTTTCCCCCCTTTTTCAGTGTATATTGAGTTATATGTTGTCAAGTGGCTGAAGCCCTTCTTCAATAGCGCTCATGTAAAAACATAAAAGAAGAAGAAGAAGAAGAAGAAAAAAAACTACGTCTCGGCATCCTCAAAGAGAAACTAAGGCTTTAAACCACACAGAGCACCTCCCTCTGCCCAGGTCCTCACCGGCGGGCGCTGGGCAGCACTGCACAGTTTAGCTCGGCTCGGCACAGCTTGGGTTAGCACTGACAGAAAGCCGCCATCAGCATTTCTTTAGACACAGCAGCGGTAGCAGCAGCAGCAGCAGCAGCAGCACTTGAGCAGCCATTAGTTTTCTCTGGGCCCCAGGCATTAGCTTCATTACACACAACAATGCTCTTAGCTAACTCGTGTTGTTGTTATTGTTGTAATCGTCCCCACCTCCATAATGAGTACCTGTTTAAGACGGTATTCAGGCGCTACAGTGATGGCACATTACACAAAGATAATGAGTATTATTGTTACATTAATGTAATGCAGTGCAGCTGTGATTTTTAACAGCCCAAGTTTCACTTAGTAACCGTTGTAGTTGAGTTTTTACGACTTCGATTGCAAAGAAATTGGGACACTGGGTAAAATGTAAATAAAAACACAATGTTTTCTTATTCAGAGTGTATATCAGCAAACTTTAACCTCTTAAAACTCACCTGCCCAGGTAGGTTTAGGGGTAGGGGAAGGGTTAGGATTAGACCAAAATAAATTATGAGCCAAAGCTTAAAACAGAAGGCCAACATGCATGTGTGAGGCTTCATTTGAAAGATACATCTTCTAGTTTCTGCAACTGTGCTTGTTTAGTATGTAGCTAAAACACAACAGAAACAGCTCAAACAAACAAGGTCTAACCTAAGTCTACCCCTATCCCTAACCTCACCTGCTGGCAGGCAGGTGGGTTTTGAGAGGTTCAATTGAATATATGTCACAAAGGATTAGCAAATTATCACATTCTGTTTTATTTGCATCTTAGAAAATGTCCCAACTTTTTTGGTATCAGGGTTGAAGTAGATACCCAGAGGGAGACGACTACCTCATGATACGGTATTGAACCTGCTCCCCTTTTCTTTTCTTTATTTTTTGTTGCTATCATGATTTGTATCCTCTATGATAGCTGGCAGATTTAATTCAACAGGAGAGTCACTAGTGAGACCAAGGTTATGAGGAGATGTGGAGTCAGATTCCTGCTGAGTGTTTCTGCGCTCGGCTCTGCTGTACGTCACCGCCCCGGCATCGGTACTTACACCCCGAAAAAATTGGCCTCAAAGATGTGTCAGTATGTCAGTCCCCTCTCATCTCCAACAGCCACCATTGTACGGTATTTTCAGACTAGGCCAGTGTCATTTCCCTCTGTGCATGTGAATCATAGAAATTAGACTTTCTACTGTTAAAGTTCATTGTGTGGAACCTTCAGTAATTGTCAACCAGAACGTTCTCAGGGATTTCTCTACACAGGAAAAAGGTGGAACAAATGAACGACTGACTACAGGAAAAAAGACAAAAACATGACACAACATGAGCGAGCATTTATTGTACTCTGTATATATGCCATAGTATATGTCTGAATATGGAGGATCTGAAAGTATATGTTAACTAATTTATACAGAGTATTCTATGTAATGTGAAATACTTGAAGCCGCTGTAGTTTGCTCTCTCTCTCTCTCTTTCTCTTTCTCTCGCTCTCTCTTTATGTCTTCTCTTTTTTTCTCTTTCTTTTGTTGAAAACAGAACATATCAGAAGGACTAGGCTGACCTTGTTGACGGCTTTTTGGACTCACAATGCCTCATGTGTTCATACTTGAGACGCTGGATCCTGTCATGAAATGCAGGTTGAGTCAAATTGGTGATGATGAAAAAAACATTGTTGTTCATTCCTGCTGATGAAAGCATAGAAAGGGTGTGGAGGCAGACTACTTCAGGCCATTGGTCGATAAATGTTCGAAAACACAATACAGGACTTGATTATGCATGTAAGCTGTTGCACTAGCCTAGTTTTTCATCCGTGGGAGAAAAAACTGTAACGTGCTTTATACAGGAGCTAATTGGAGATGAATCTGGTTAAAAATCATGTATTATGTGTCCGGCCTTACATGCATTTAAGGACATCTCTTTGCTGATGTTGCATTAATATAACCCTTGACGGAATAACTTAATAGTCGTGCAACTCAACACATTGATAATTATGCACAGGTTCAATCTAGCTAAGATTAAAAATCAAGTCTCCTCCCTTTCATTCACCGCAGAATTTCCAGTGTCTCCTCTGCAATGTTCAGCTGTCCTATCATCACTTGCCTTTTTTATTACCTTCTTTATACGTCTGATTCTTCTTTTTCTGTGCATCTTTTTTCTATCCTGTGTTCATTAAAGATAAAAGCAGCCTTTTCTCTTGCCTTGTCTTAACGCTTTAAAGTAACCAAACAGGAGATCTATCTAACAACCAAACGCGTTCTAAGAGGTGAGAGACAACCCACCTTGGTCCCAGCTTTAGTGTCCTTAATTAGTAAGTGAATGGCTGTGTAACTCATGCTTTAACAAAGCAATTCCTCACGTGTGTTTGGTGAAAAAATACGTTGTCCAGTGTCTCTTGTTCTCTTCAGAAACAATTTCCTCTGAGTCTTTCTAGCTGTTTTTTTTCTTTTTTTTTTTGTTTGTGTAGGAATCTTCTGCTCTCCCATTTTATTTATTACAATGACCCATGTATACATGCTTATGAAATTAAGATTTGATACACCGATATCAATTTATTTATGTAACTAAATCACTGTTTTATAATCTTGTTAATGAGTCAATAATTGATTTTTTTTGTTTTTTGTTTTTTGTTTTAATAAAAGTTAGTTTTTTGAAATGTATATTCACGTCCTCTGCTTTTTGTTTTGCACCCTGACACAGGGAATTTGTTTGTTTGTTTGTTCAGCATTTTTTTTATTGATTTTCCATCAAACCCAACCCCATTTCTTTGCAGCATATATTGGAAAATGGACGTATGTACAAGCACAGGACAGCTGCATTATTCAGATGAAAAAAGGTACCCTTCACTCCGCTCGCACCCCTACAACCATCACAACTCACCTCCTTAAATCAAAATCTTCACAAGAATTTTTATGATTGTCCATTCAAGTGTTAGGATAAAAAAAAGTACAAGGGAAAAATAAAATATAAGGTAGGCAAAAAATAAATTAAATAATCAAAACTCAATAAGTACAATCACAAACTGTTTCTTTTTGTCTGACAAAAGTGTGTCATGGATTGTTATGGGACGCGGCCTGTGAGCTTGACGGCGTATGTTGGTCTGCGTATCAGCGAGCGCCGATCAGTCAGGATCGCTCTCCATCTCCGATCTCCATCAAACAGCGGTGTCAGGAAAAGCCAGAGAGGGATCACTCTTGCTGGCAGCAGCTTTCATGCTGTCATCTGAGGCGAGCTGACGAGGAATATGAAATGTATCAATTGATATTCCCATGGTCTTTGTAGCTTCTGTCAGACAGCCAGGCTCAGCCAACCACAATAACCTGTTTACATGCATCCAACACTGACAGTGGTGCCACAGGATGACTAAATCAGTGTATGTAGTTTGTCAGGTGTGTGTGTTTGTATAGACATGTTTTTGTGCGTGCTCCTTCTTGTTTGCATGCCTGTGTGTGTCTGTCTTCTTGTGAGTGTATGTGTGTGTGTGTGTGTGTGTGTTAAGGCCTTTAGGGAGTGAATAGGAACAGGTGGTAGCTCCAGACTACAGGAGCTCCTGACAGCAGTAAGGTCCCCAGACTCCCAGCCCCTCATTAAACATTGACACAAAAACACTGCAACTGTCTGTGTGTGAACAGTAATGAAGCGCAGACGGCTACACCGGTATACACACTGCAACTTAGCACAGCACGAGCTCTCAGTCCGCGTCTGTGTGTGTGTGTGTGTGTGTGTGTGTGTCCATCTGTGTGCGCTCATTAATGAGCCACATTTGTCCATAGAGGTGTCCGCTTAGATATTGAGGAATTCGTCAGGTTTCGCAACAAAAGCACCCGTCTGCTGTCAGAGGCCAGACAGAACTGTCCATTTGTTATGTGATGGATGCCTGCCTGTGAGAAAAAGTGTGTGTGTCTGAGCATAAAAGCACTCATGCATGTGTGTATCCATGCAAGAAAGCGCACTTGTTCATGTGTGTGTGTGTGTGTGTGTGTGTGTGTGTGTGTGTGTGTGTGTGTGTGTGTGTGTGTGTGTGTGAGACCACTTCCTGTGTGTCTGACCTGTACTCAGGTCCCCGCTCAGTTCCAGTTGGTAATGACGTCCCTTGGGTGTAGCGCGGTACAGCAGCCTCCTCCGGTCTGTCTCACTGTATACTCCTAATGACATCATGATCACACACCGGCCCCTTTCATGCCAAAAGCCCTCTTCCTCACCATCACCATCAAAACTCTTATCTAGAGCATCCACTCCCTCTCTTTCACGCACATACACACACTCACGCCGCCACGTCTTCACAGCACATCAAGGCCTTGACATTTTGCTGTAGAACTGTATATCTATTATTCTCTATAGATTCACCTATGGAAAGCTTATTTTCAAGTCAAACCAAAAGCTAAGTGTTGAGTCTGAATTTCAAATGTACTGCATAGGGAATAATGCTGCGAAAGCAAAATTTTTCTTACATTTTATCTTTATGTTGAAAGTCATAATCTGCAGACAGGAGTGCTACTACACAGTGCCCTGTTAGAGTGCCCTGACAACAGTAAAATCTATACAATCGCACTGTTTCTGGGAGTATTTATCTCTCCTGTCATCTAATAATATCCTCAATGTCCCTTAACATAAAAACACAGGAGCCTCCTGGATAACACTGTGCCTTTATGTTATGGCCATCACATTTTATTGTTTCAACTTTGTTTCTGAGAAATTCTGTTTTCTTTTAGCCCCATTGTGACTTCAGCACTCCATAAGTTACTTGATGATTTCACACAGCGCTCCTCATGCAAATACTTGGAAAAATGAAAAACATTTTCTTTTACGTGCTATCCAGCAGCCGTTTGCATCTTCAAAGGCAGTTTCGTAATCTCACAAATGTCTATACTTTTAACTTGGAATTTCCACAGAATCTGTTGCTTTGTTCTCTTCTTCTTTGCTGGAACACGTTACATCGCTGTGCGGGCCGCAGCTTTGGACAGCAGTTTGTGATAATATTGGATTTACCACAAGCATTCTATTTTCTGTGCATACAGTAGACATCTGTAGGTCACAAAAACCCTTTTGGTATTGTGGATGGCTCTAAATACTGCAGTGCCCGGGAGCCTGAGCCTCCACTGTTAAACTAATCAGAGTTGCAAATCAGAGCTGTATTTGGAACAAAACTGCACCATAGTTTCAAATTCATAAAAAAATTGACCCACAATCTGAAAGTGACCTGATTTAATTTGCTGAATTTTTTTTTAGTGTCTACATATCTTAAGATTTAACTTCTGCTCTTCATTGGCACTCAAACTTAAACTTTTGAGTTAAGTGATTAGATGTTTCTTACAGAAATGTGCTTTGTGAACTACAACTTGACTTTTCCTACATTTTCATAGCCCTGTCCCTTTTATGTTTTATTAGACTTTTTTTTATTTTTTATCTTTGATGATGTTGTGAAGTAGCATCTGGTCACGGAACAGCCACCACTGCTGATGAAAATCTATCTGACACGACTTTCAAAACACAAGTTAATTATCCCTGGTCAAAACAGTAATTAAAAAAAAAACCTTTATGTCCATGTTGTAAGTTTGTGTGACATTATATATAATTTAATGTGGTTTCCATTGGATTACTGCATTGAAAAAAGGCAGCAATTAATTAAAAACGATGATGCGGGGTGGCACAAAATTGATTGAAAACATTGTATGATTTATAATTAATCCTTGACATATAATATATAATATATGGTGCTTCCTGTGTTTCCCTGGAAGATAAAGCATCTAAAGAGGTCAAAGGTTAAATGGAGCCATTGACAAGTGAGCAAATGAAACACTCTGTTATTTTGAATAAAATTATAGATTTCTCTAGGTTTGAATATTGTATGAAATATTTGAAATAAGATAAGTAGACAACTCGATAAACAACAACAAAATAAGTCTCTTCACTTTTAGACATTTTATAGGGGAAATGAAAATCTTTAACTGGAAGAGTTTCATGCCCATCCAACCCCCCAGACTGTAAGTCACCTGACATTGTCTGTGCAGAAAATGAGCACAAAAACTAGGGTCTTCAAATCAATTCATGCGATTTCACAACTCTGTAATGCGTGGTATATCTGGGATCCACGATTCACCCCTCGCTGATATTTTATAAGATTTGCAATGATCTCTTCTGTACTTATAGAGTGGAACTATGGAGGGAAATCCCACATGAACATTTACAGTATCTGAGAATTCAGTCCATGTTCTTCTAGCACTACCTCTGTCTGCAAATGGTTCAGGGCCTTTGTGGTGCGCCGTGCTTGCTATCATTACACGAGTACAAAAAAAAGGATCATAGCATGTGTTCTTCAACACAGCCTACAGCATCAGCCCGGCTACCATGGGGACTGTCTTCCTTTCCTCCTCTTCTTACAGAAGGCCGTTGGAGTTTGATCTCCTCTCTCCCCCTCCATCGGCCCCGAGGCGTCTGATTAAATGCTAATTAAAGCCGTTAGCGCTGCTATCACCGCTGCTAACTCCTCTCTCTCTGTCACAGAGATTAATGCCCCTCGTTCATCATCCCACCTCGCCCAGCCTGAGTACCTGCCCAGCTCGCAAAACCTGATCAAGTCATCAGCCCCAAAACCCCTCTCCGCCGCTCCCTCCCACCGCATGAAGATGGACGAGGGGTTTAAATTTTAATTTGAAAATTGCCCTCAATTACTTCTGCGGCGACCACTTGCCGGAGCTTCTCCTGTGGTTGAGTGGAAAGGGGTTACAGCAGCGGGTCAGTGGCCGTGATGAGCGATAAGGGGACATTAATAAGAAAGGCAGAGGTTCATTTAAAAGCAGAAAGGACAGTGGGAGCAGCTTTCTCATTATTTAACTCCCCCAGCTTTATTTAAAGGACTTTATTTAAGGATACCAAGTTAATGTGTCCTCCAGGACAGACGGTTAAAGCGCCTGACAGAGTGAGAAAGTTACGGCCATAACTTACACCCTGAGCACACACTGTGGTGCCATCTTTTTTACCTCTTTTGACATTCTCGCCGTTTTCAGGCAGAGCCTTGGAGGGACATAAAACGTTAGAACAAAGTTACACACATCATTTAATTTTATTCTTTCACAATTTCTGGGCCACAAATGTTTTATTGGTTCCAATATCGGTAATCATTATAAGCTATTGGAAGATATTGAGCTATGTATAACAAGTCAGCCAAATGTCATTTGAACTACCACCAGATCGGGGAAGCTCTGCCCTGAAATATGCAGATACTCTGCAGGGCCTCATCTGCTGTTTGTTTTATGCATATCATTTTTACTGAATTGCTCTCATCACTCTTGCTCGATAAAGTTTTTTCTTTTTTACAAACGTACCTTACAGCAAACAGGTTGCTGTCACAAGCTCAGTATTAGTAGGGGGAAAACCAGACACTTTCCAGATAAACATCACTTTAAACATAATTTCATACCCTTTTCAACTGAATTAGATCTGGTTAAACTGGATCTGTTAAGGATTACTGGAACCTTGGTGCTATCTGAACTTGCCCACATTTCCCAGTTTGGAGTTGGATCATTGTAATCAAGGATGTGTCATCAACGGCAGGCGTTGCACAATGTTCAACAACAGTAGCAGCAAGATCGCATTGATTACCTGCAGGCTTTTGTCCTCTTGTTACAGATGTTTGTGTTTATCCAAAAAACAAGCATGGAACAACCAATAATTATTATCATTTTTGGTATTAATCAAATTTTCATCTCACGAACCAAGTTATTTTTGGTCGAAATGCTCCCAATAGTTCACAATTAGGCATGCAAACTGGAACACTGGAACTCATTTTCGTTGTGATCAACAGCTGACACATGTGTGTTCTATGAATACCAGGTGCTAGTTTGTACATGTGGAATTTATTTTTTTAGATTGGTATTTGGCTTTTAATGCCTTTGTTAGATGGTCAGAGCGGAAAGATAAGAGTCAGACACTTTTTGGCTTGGTTGGTCATGATAAAAGTAACAGGTTTGTCAAAAGTAACACATCGGACTCTAAACTTGAATTGTTCATGTGATTTTTGTTTTTATTAAACATGTGTGACGATGTCTTTTTTAATATGTAATTGCAAACCTGTTATTCATCTTAGTAATAATGCATATGTGCTCGAAGTTACTTTCGTACCGCTCTCTTCTAGCTTGTGTTTGGCTTTTTAATGTCATCTGCTGTGAATGTCAGCATTTTGATAGGTAAGTTAGGATGTATTTCATGGTTTTGTTACAAGCGCTGACACAAAAAAAAGCTGACTTTCTCTACATTTATCCCCACACTGCGCCCACTTCCCAGCCTGAGCTACAAACCTGAGCCAACAGTGCTGTCATCCAATGATTTCCAAGGACAATTAACAAATATACAGAGATTTATGCACCTGCGACCCGAGTGCTCCCACCCAAAAATACTTTCACTTCATCTCTCACTGTTATTGCCAACACTCTGCCGGATGCCTGTCCAATGACTCTAAATCTGTCTGCCAGTGTTTATAATGTCACAATGAATGCTGAGAGATGGAGGAAAAACCCACTTGACTTCTCTTTTCTTCTCCTAATATGTTTTATAGACACAAAACACACATGTAACAGGAAACCCTGATGGATTTTCTAAAGCATGTCAATAGAAAAAATGTCGCAGACTTAGATAAGGACACCACATAGGTGGAATTTGAGCTGAAAATGACTTCATGCCAGCTTCCACATTCTTTTAGGCTTGAAGAATAACCCTCAGAGCAAAAACAAAGGCTTCAGATTCCAGGTAGTGTGACATTTAATAGTGAGTGCAGCGTGGACTGGATTGTGGGATTGCACTGCAGGAATAAACAACACCATAGTCAAGGTTAGCAGGCTTCACAGGTAGAGACAGATTTAACATTCCATCGCTGGTTGATTAAAAGCCTAAATGAGTAACAGCGTGATGTCCCCCTCTCGCTCCATCATCCAGTCCGCTTTTTTTCCCCTTTCCGGCAGCAGCAGGCACCGAGCGTCCGGCGAACGGGGAACAAAGAGGGGGGAAGAGAGACAGAGAGAAAGAGGGATGGAGCGACAGGAAGAGGAGAGAATGAGAGCATATATCAAGGCCGTTTTCAGTGACATTTGTGCTCTCGGTGTGGAGAGCCACTATGAATATCAATATGAACCCATGGAGAGGAAACATAGCCTTTTTTTCTTCTCACTGGGCTATTCATGCACACAAGAAATCCATTCAAGTCAATGTAATGGGCAATCTCTGAGCCTGTGCATGGTTGTGTGAACAGTGCAGCCTCGGCTCTACATCTTCTCTCTCCCTCTCATGAGTGTGGCTGGGCTTGTGTTAGTGAAAAACACTTTATGTCAAGTGCAACTGTGGCGAACACTACAATATGTAAATCAGATTGGATTAAACGCTTGCATGAGTAGAGCTCGACGGCACCAATCAGCAACAGCTACCAACCAACAGCTTTCTAAGTATCATTTTTGGTGTTTTCACACAGCCTCTCCTCTCCTCTCCTCTCCTCTCCTCTCCTCTCCTCTCCTCTCCTCTCCTCTCCTCTCCTCATCCTCTCCCTCTTCCTCTTCCTCTTCCTCTTCCTCTGGTGCTTAGAGATATAGAGTCAAAGGGATGCAAATCTACCCACTTCCTTCCTCCCCTCCCCCATCTGCAAACACAGATAGCCCCAGGCCAGTCCCAGGCCTTTCTATATGCAGAACCAGTGACAGGAGTTACGCACCATTCTCCCCCTGTAACAAACTGTTCCCTCCCTAACAAGCTGCGAGCCTCGCTCTCACTGGGCTGCATGTATGAAGCTGTGTGATTGGTTTGGTACGGTAATAACAATACGGGAATGGTGTGCTGGCTGCCTCCTCCCTTTTGCATGTGGATCTTTACCGCCTCCTCTCTCCTTCCCTTCCCCGCTCACCTTTTGTGGGTGTATGAGTGTGTATCTGTGTGATTGTGGACTGTTGGCTCCAGGCTTATTACTTTAAGTTGTCTCCAGCCCCAGCGCTAATCCCTGTCTTCTTCAGGGAGGGATAACAATAATACAACAAGATCCAGAGGTACTAATGAAATCCTATCAGGTTTCTGAGTCTGAATGTCAGAGAGAGAGGTAGAGAGAGGAGACTGAGAGTGTATGAGGTATTGATTGAATAGAGACCAAAGCGCAAAAGAGAGAGAGAGATAGAGAGGGGGAGTGAGGAGGAAGAAAGAAAGGCAAGGAAGTGCAGTCATGAAGAGGGAAAATAGTTACGGAAAAGCGAATGAATAAACAGAGCGAGAGCGAGAGGTTTGAAAGGGAACATGGTGAAAATAATCAGAGAGAGAGAGTGAAAGGAGGAAGAGAGCGGAGAGGACTTATGCCAAAAGAAGAGATTAAGAGTGGATGTAAAAGTTGGGTATGAGTGGAGACAGAATGTTTTCTCTTCGGTGACTGAGCATGCGGCAGCTAAAACACATCAGCTCTGACTTGAATAGGTTTCAGACCCAGACCAATTCTCCCTCAGCGTCTCCGCCAGACCCACCATTCGCCCCTGGGATTGAATTAGGCCTGCCCCATTATACAGTTGCCATGGGGACCCTGACACCTCCACTGACGAAGTGAGAGCCACGCAAGGCTGAGTTGCTGATCAGAATGTGTGTGTGTTGTGTGAGAGCACACATGCGGTTGAGTCTGTTACTGATATGTGTGCCTATTCACTCCCACGTGGTGTGTGTGTGTGTGTGTGTGTGTTTGTGTGTGTGTGTGTGTGTGTGTGTGTGTGCAGAGCTATCACTCACAATTTATGCACAGGTTGAAATAATTGGTGCCTTTTACTAATCTCCGGCTAATAGAAGTGCTTGAGTTTTATTCATTAGCCCTTCCCTTTTTGAAATTATTTTTACTCAGAAGTTTTCCAATACACGGTCGTCCATAAAGTTGGAATAATTTTGTTTTCAGACACAATGTTAAGTGTTAATTGTGGTTTAATTTTCATTGTGATATGTTTAGAAGGGATTGATTAATGACTTTATGAGAAGATATACACTTAATCTGTCAAGAATAAATCCCATTGTCACAATCATTTCATGGAATGAGGTAAAAAAATATTTTATTCCAACTTTGAGAGCAACCATGCATATGAAGTCAAACAAAGACAAACACATACACATTATGCTGTATCTCCAAATGTCAACTTTCCATAAGAAGAATGATAATACCTAATAATAACAATAGTAATTTTGAAATAATTACATGTTTTTTAATTGCTTATTAGCTTAAAAGTAGGATAATTTCATCAACTTTAGTTTATCTACAATTACAACATGAACCAAACTTGTTTTTCGGTACACAGTGACAGAAAAAGAATCAATAATGCAATCAAAAAGAAAGAAAGAAAGAAAGAAAGAAAGAAAGAAAGAAAGAAAGAAAGAAAAAAGAAAGAAAGAAAGAAAGAAAGAAAAAAGAAAGAAAGAAAGAAAGAAAGGAAGAAAAAAGAAAGAAAGAAAGAAAGAGGACAGCTGGATGAACAGTAAAATCTTTATCTGATCTTGATGACAGTCTGTGTTCCAGTTCCATGTGCAATAAGTAAAACTTAAATGAAATCACACAGTCACCTCGTCTCACAAGGTCCCCAGACATTTTTCCCTTAGGGACTTTGCCCAAGTGTACAGCAGAAATCAATTTTCATTTTTGAAGAACAACATGGACTTGTTGCTCTCCAATCTCTAAAGCTGTGTTAACAGTTTTGGGGTTGTTTTGCCAACTGTGGGCAGAACTCTGCAACAAGCAAAAACAAAATTGAGATGGCCAACGATTTCATAGAAATAAAGCGGCCACTTCCAAGGCTGAGTCAACGTTGAAGTGTCAAAACATGCAGTTCCTCAAATGGCCACTCGAGGCTGGCTTCAAAAGCGAGTCGATCTCAATAGAACCCCATGTTAAAATGTCCAACTTTATAGCAGAAATAAACATGTTTACAGCCTGGTGCAAAAACAGTTTTGGTCTTTATAGGGGTGGCGTACATCTACATATTAAGTCTTTAAGTTGTGCATAATTAAGGACGTAGCTGCTTTGACTGACGGGTGGTCACAGGTGGAGTGTTTTATTTCATCAACCAGGCCTACCTCAGCACACCCTCCACTGAGCTACACAACAGCTCATCACAGAGACCACGGCATGTTTTTAATACCATCTTTACTGTTAATACATCAACCAGACACGAGGCTGCATCACCATTAATTTGAAGTCATGTTTCAGGCCAATATTCACTCTCCTTATCCTTCTTTTAGCTCTCCACTACCTCCCGAGGGAAATATCTGTCTCTTTAGATGCTAAATGCTTCACTATATTCACCAGCTTGCGTCTAGCTCTGGCTGTCTGCTGTTTGGTGCTGGGCAGGTAACGTTCAGTGGGTTTATAAGAGTATTTATGCTAAAGATATGAATTGCCATCTGGAAAGCAGGTCAGAAAGTTACATTGCATAAACTGTAACAATGCACTGGAAGATGCATATCACCTCTATATGAGGGGAACTGCCGAGTTACAAACAATCTTTTATAGCTACTCATTTGGTCCATTGTTTATATGGACAAAAATCTAATTCTAAATGTGCAAATACCATACACTTCATCAATGTTGTTTGTAAAAATGGTTAAAATGTCCTCTAAACAACCAAAAATAACCAAGTCTCTGTGAGGTTGTATAGATCTTCTCCAAGCAAAATGAATATACCAAAAAACGATCCTAAAATAAGCTCAATTTATTTCACGAGTTTGCATCCAAAAGGTGGGACACAAGAAGAAGAATTTCATTGGCTATATTAATCTGGAATGAATTGGTATTCCCAACCCTTTCCCAGTCCCGATGACCTGCAAACACAGTTTTCCTTCCATTTTATAGATTAGCTTAGACCCTGCACATTTATTTCTAAACATTTTACTGCACCTGAATTCATCCTTGTGTATATTTATTTCTCAAGTTTTACTTGTCACACACACGCACACACACACACACACACACACACACATAAACAATTGGTTAGATACGGAAATCAGATACCTTGTCCATCTCCTCACATTGGAATTTTGTCACCAACGCAGTTCTAATGGATGGCCAGAGAAAGGATACCACCCACAGCACCATCTGGCTAATGCCCCGTCCTCTGCTTATGAATTACGCTAAATTGTGCCCAAGAGAGAGAAGCCACATGTTCATTATGAAAGCTGCAGGGGTATTAGAGATCCCCTGAGTCGCACCAAACGAGCTGCATGTCACAGGACGGCGTGACACACAACACGGTGCCATGAAGGGGGGAAAAAAAGATACAACCTTCTCCAGATTTAATAGGATGTATTCATCAGGCAACCTTGACTGAGTTCTGACAGGGCTGGTTGTCTTTTGTTTTAACTGCGATGAACTGTTCTGTCAAAGTTTCACAATCCTTATCTTGGAGCCTTTGTTGGTTGGGTGAAATCAAGAGAAACTGCACTGACGGATGTCACCCCCAACACCAAGTGACACCTGGACCTGAATTGAAACACGGTAGCCATTTTGTGGCAAAATGCTTACAACTGCATCCAGTGTACGTGAACCACCATTAAGCATCTTTATCTGTGTCTAGACCATCATGAGACCAGCCTAACAGCGTCTGTCAGTCCCTGCATAACCCCCTCTGGTACCATAAAAGCCCGGGCCCCCTCAGTAAAGGAACCGAGGAAAGAGAACCCAGTGGGGACCCATAGGAAGGTATGGAGAGAAATAAAATGCTCTGCTGTTTTCTTTTTTCATTCCACCACGGTGTGTGCCATGCATCGCCATGCAGGCAGATGGGGGAGGTGGAGGTGGAAATAAAACATGCATGAGTCGCCTGCAGCCCAGGAAAATAATTACTGTCATTTAGCAGACATGTAGAGGAGAGCAGCGCAGCCCAGTCTGCCCACAGTATACCGCCACACCGCCTGCATACCGATGAACTAGAGAGAAAACAGAAGGAGAGAGAGAGAGAGAGAGAGAGAGAGAGAGAGAGAGAGAGAGAGACGCACTGAGTGGGAGAGAATTGTGCGAGAGATGGCACAATGTTTCCTTTTTTTGATGGTAATAGATGCCGTAGTTTATTTTGGGGATGTTTTCATCTGTCACTCACAGCTGACAGCACCCTTAAACGTTGCAATCACAAGAAATTAAACAAAGAGGCTCTTCCTGTCATCTGTCTGAGTTCCAACACGGCTCGATACATTATGGAGCACTTTCTGTAGGTACAGAAGTCTCAAAGGACACAGGAAGTACAGTATATTTCCCCAAAGATCAAGAACAAGATTTGACCTGTGTCTTGGCTGAGGCTAAATCATGCGCACCTTCTCCCTCTTTTAGTCTGTCACTCATCTCCTCCTCCTTTTCCTCTACTTCTGTCTATCTCCTTCCTTCAGTCTCCCTCCTTCCCTTCCCTTCCCTTCCCTCTACGCCTGGAGTCAGACTACAGCACAAATTTATAGAAGGTGGAGGGATGCCAGTGGAGGTCAAACGCGTGAGCGGCTTCCCGTCTGCCTCCCCCATCATTCTTTATGGCTGATCTAGTGGCGGAGCCTTCATTACCCTGAATTATACGCTGCGATTATTACCTCTCCCCCCGGCCCATGCAGGACGGCCCTGGCCTTATCATCTTATCATCTTACCCAGGAGGAACGTAATGCGGGAACTCTTGATATACAGCGCAACATCTGCCTCCAACATGACTCCACTGCGGATCTTTGAACTTTACATGCTCACATCCAGAGTATGTGATGTATGTGGTGTATGACTGGGATCACAGGCGTATTTGTGGAAAGCTATAATGGGCTGCAGAGGCATATTGTCTGAAAAGGGTGTGGGCATTCCACGTATATATTCTGTACATTTAATTAGACTTACTGATCCCTGCTTGATGGAAAATTGTGAACTTCTTCTCTCTGGCGCTAAAGCAGAAACCCACCGTGGTTTGTTCCATGCCCATAACTCTGTAAGTCTGTCTGCTTCCAAGTTGTTCCACCACACCTCAAATATAAAAGTGTCTCCAATGTGATTAAAGTGTAAAGCCCACATTCTGCAAAATATTTTCCTGTTGGCCCCTAAGATGCAGCTGCTTCTACATGCTTATTTGTAGTCTTTTTTCTTCCCATCTGTTTTTGATGTTTGAGGGAAACCCAGCGATGACCCAACGGCAAAAAAATCTGGTTACTAAACCAAACACTCACCCTCACTGGTCCCGATTTTTGATCTAATTGGTGCAAATTATATCCCGAAGAAGTAAATATTGGACTCACTTTGTTGTTACTCCTTTTCTCACCAACACACCTCCATTACACATGTTTATTACCACAACTGAGGTGCCAGTGTGAAGCCTGATAATCTGGGAAATCAGCGGGGCGTTCAGATAGCAGCAAGCTTTGGCAGTCTTGATAAATTGTACTTTTTCACAACTCATTTTTCGAGTGGGCACCCTGAGAGAACCTGCGCTTTATCATTGTGGTGTAAATATCAATGCAGGAACAGAGGGGGGGCAGCAGACAAAGACTGGATGACACACACAGTACACGACGCTTCATCATCTCAGCTACAAGTCGGAAATTTCTCAGGGAGTTTGCAAAAGTTTTCCCTTATGGATTTCTTCCTGTGATATCAGAAACACAGAATCAGAGTTCTTTGTTCTTCGTCAAGTCTCTGTAGTACCAAATGCACACCAGGTGGAGCTGAGGGTGCAGTTATATTGCTTTTTTCCACCTGAAAATGTGTCATCAGCCAGTGATGTAAGTAGTATTAAAGCCTTTTAGCTGAGTAAAGATAGCAGCATAATATAGATAAGATATATATAAAAGTGATGACAACAGCTCAAGAAACAAACATTACAACCCTCATGAAGGTAGGATTTAGTTCAGCTTTTTCTAACTACTTTTATACTGATATAGTATGTATTTCTGTATTTATACATTTAATATATAAAAACATGAATTCACCCGCCCACTTGAAGCCAGTACAGAACCCACAGACCCCTATATAGCAAGAAGTTAAATATAACAAAGACAAGTTCAAATGATCCAAATGGTTGCAGCAGAGGCTGAGATATTCTGGCTGTTAATCATTTGTACAACCCTCTGTAAACACTGGATCCTACACAACCCATAATGCAACTATATACCGTCTTTCATTAGACTGTTCCTGGCTGGTAAACAAACTCCACGCCTCCAGTTTGTAAAGAGACCATCATCAGGGGCTTCTTCTCCGACTTCAGACGATGAGGCCCCTCCAGACCCACAGCAGACATTACATACTACATCTGTTTCCAGAGACTGAGCAGCAGTGCTGGAAGAACTATTCAGATCCTTTACTGAAGTAAAAGTGCCAATACTACACTGTGAATGTATTCCAATGCAGGTAAAACTTCTGCATTGAAAACCATGTATAAATGAAAGTATGTAAGTATTATCAGCAGAATGTACTTAAAGTAGTTATTGTGCAGTAAAATGTTCAGTTTTACTAAACGTGTATGATGTTTGTGGATTCATTTGAATGATTATGGTTGTGTTAATGTGATTTCCTTATTATGTTTTTGGGTAGTTTAATCTCCAGCAATGCATTTTATTCCAAAAGATCATCAAATGTTAGTAGCAGCACTGTCCTGTGAGAAACATGTATCTCTCTTTGACTTTCATGGTGTCAGAAAAACAACCCTGTTTTCAGCTGATCCGAGACGGCTTTTAAATAGTTTATTTAGCTTAAGAAGTCGGAGAATTTTCTCAGCACATAAAGTAATATTTCATCTTTCAGTTTATTACAAACATTCAAAATCAACACATCTGGAGATTGACAATTTGTAAATAAAGCTTTCAGACAAATGCAGTGGAGTGAAAAAAACCCATTTCCCTCTAACATATAGTGAAATAGAGGTATAAAGTTATATGAAATAGGAATACTCAAGAAAGTACCTGAGTTGGTACCTTAAATAATCTGTGCTTAACCCATAATAACCTAGACCCGTTTCTCCTTAAGTACAGTACTTCAGTAAATGTACTTAGTTATATTTCACCACTAATCAGTGTCAGTGACTTACGTCTAATCAACCATTTAAAAATTCTCACTGTCTACAATATCTGTCCATGGTAACTATGGTGCAGTGAGGGAAAGACTGTGGTCACTGTTACTTAAAAGGCAAAGTTTGGTCTCCTATAAAAAAAAAAGTCAGACATACTGCACAGCCATCCACCGCCCTGACAACTACACCCTTACTTTGTACATGTAGGGCAGTGTTCATTGAACATGCTCATGTTCTGAATTGAAAGATATTCATTTGCAACTACAATGTAATCAATGTGGGCTTCATTAACTCTTGCAAAACTTAACGATGTTCATGTGTTACTGTGTATTATAACACCTGGCATGGCTAGAGCAACAGACAATTCAGACAATGCAGCTACTGGTACTGAAGCCAGGTCATATGAATATTTGAAGGATGTGATACAGTGGGGAAAAAAGTCCGAGATTTTTAATCAAATTGTGCCTGTTAGTTCTGAAGAAAACAAGTCAGAACATCAGCCACATTGGCAATGAATTTAAAACAACACATGCAGTTGAAACAACCGACCTTTCCTTGGAAATATCTGCGAGTGAATGATGACCGCAAGAAATCATCAAGAAAGGATTAAAAGAAATGAACATGAACTATTGCTTTTTTTGGACTGTGACCTTTGAACGTGAACTATTTCATTTTAATCTGTTTGAACTGAATTTGAGCGAGCTGAAATTGTAAACTTGTGCACTGAAACACTGATATAAAAGGACACAACTCAGGACACTGAGCTGTTAAAATTCATGTATCTGAAAGTAAAGTAGAAGTACCTCAAAACTGTACTCAAGTACACTAAAAATGTATGTTCCATCACTTGTGAGTCGACACTTGTGAGACTACTACCAGGGAACGCGACATGCGGACTGAAAGTGAACACAGCAGAAGGCCACGCGGCACATACAGATCATCCTCAGCCATCAGCTCCATCGATGGGCACAATTACAGAACTTGTTGTGCTGTATCATGACCTAAGTGTAAGTACAGACTCAGCGGGGGGTTGTAGACAGGATTTGGATGACACACACACAAATACAGACGCACACACGCGCGGTGCTCACCCCCCTGTGTGCTGCTATATCAGGCAGCCAGGCAGGGAGTCAGGGAGCAGTAACAGGGCTATTAGGACTCCCAGGGACCCTATCGATCTCCTCATTGATCCCCTCCTGCCTAGGCTAGTCCAGACAACTGTGAGGGTTTATACAGCTACCACAGGGAAGAGCAGTGAAACACTACAGGCAAGAGCACATAAAAACACCAGAGGATGGACATGGAAAGAGAGGTAAGAGAGCCACTTAGAATAAGAGACAGAGAATCAGAGTTTGATAAGTAAAAAAAATTCCCTCCTTCTTGCTACCTTTTGCTTCCCTTCCTCTCTCACTTTCCATCCTTTCTTCTCTTTATAAAGCTTTACAAAACACCACTTTTTCTTTCAACATACACAGCTCACATTTGAGATATCTCTTTTATCTTTAATACCATCTCCAACACGATAAAATGACACCATGGCTTGAATGGTTTTTACAGAGTAAAGATGTTATCATGAGCTTGGAGCTGAGGAGATTTATAATCGGTGACAAAATGGGGAAAAATCTAAACCACAATCCCCAATAAAACGGAGCATCACATTTATCGAAACCAGGCAGGCTGGAACCTTCACCCTGCCTACAAATGGATCATATTAAAGTTACACATGTGACTGGAGCACTGAGAGATACTTTTACTCCACATGATGCAGCCACTTGACCCGCTGTGGTAAGAGAATGTGTTAGTTATATATCTTCATGATTCCCTAATTAAATAGTTTTTATTGAGCAGTGCTGCAGGGCTTTTGCTCACTAGCCACTGGCACTGCTAATAGAAAATGATGCAACATCGCCCCCACTGGACCTCTCATGGTACTACTACTGCAAATCACTGAAAATGCATAAACTGACCATGTGTATCAGTAAAATCAGAGAAACTCAACTTGCTTTGCCCAGGGGCCTTTTTTTGTAAAATGACAGGATGCCAGGGGCCAGCTGATAAACAAACAAATATAATAATTGAACTAAATTAACTTGGTACAATTATTGACTCCAGGCCTATATGACAGATAAATCAGATATTTTAGTGCATTTACTAGCTGCAGCTGCATCGTAGTTGTAAATTCTTTGGTTGGATTTGAAAGAAACATAGCTGGAACATGTTCCATCCTGCACACACACACATGCTAGAATTATCCATAAAAATAAATCACAAACTTCTCCAATTTTCCTACCAGTCAGAATTAATAGCATATTCAACGAAGAGCTCTGTCATGTAATATTTTTCATAAACAAGCTTTATGTTGATACTTTTTGTAATGCACACTGACACTTTATTTACATACAAAGTGCAAAAAAAATTCTCAGAGTGAATTAATTTCTATTCATCGTGAATTGGAAAATGGTTGGTGGGCCAGGTTTGTCCCATGGGCCGTAAGTTGTAAGTTTTCTCATTCTAAATAATTTGATAATATATCCACCTGTTCTGTGAGTGTTCTCTGTCCAGATTATAGCAACCGTATAATGAGTGATCTTGTGTACTGCTGAGTGTGCAGTCTGACCCTGATGTGTATTAATGACAGAGGGGACGGCAGGTCCTCATCAGAGTCCGGCTGATTAATAACTGGACCTTCACTCACAACTAATGGCTCTCTGTCTCACTCTGTCTATAATTATCACTCAATAATGAGGTCTAAAAGAAGGTGTGTGTGTGTGTGTGTGTGTGTGTGAGAGAGAGAGAGAGAGAGAGAGAGAGAGAGAGAGGGCTAAAGAGAGCATGATATGGAGATTTACACATGCATGTAACTGCCCGTTGTATGTATTAGTTGCTAAATGTGCAAAAAAAATGGTCCTGTAATGGTGGAATAAAACTAAATAAATTTCCTAAAATACTTAATTTAAAGTCCCCCTCCACTCAAAAATATGTCTTTCTGATATTTCCTAAGATGACCTTGTCTATACTGACTTGTATCTGTGCAAAGTTTGTTCCCCGAAAGGTGTTTTCACATTCCTCTATTGAAGGGGAAGATGTCTGTGCACTTTACTACAATCTGAGATTCAAGCCTGATAGATTACGCATGTCACTACTTTGAAAAGTTATTCAAAAACCATAAATCCAGCACAGAGCTGACTTACATACAGTGATGGCAATAAATATTTGATCCCCAGCAGATTTCGTGATTTTTGCTAAATTTTCCCACTGAAAAATAAATGAAAAGTCTATAATTTTAATGGTAGATTTATTTCAACAAAGAGAGACAGAATATGAAAAAAATCCAGAAAATCACATTATATAAAAGTTATAAATTAATTTGCATTTGAGTGAGTCAAACATGTATTTGATACCCTAACAAAACATGGTGAAGAAACCCTTGTTGGCAAGCACAGAGGTCAGAAGAGTCTTGTAGTTGGTCACCAGGTTTGCGCACATCCCAGGAGGGATTTTGGTCCACTCCTCTTTGCCTCAAAACCTTAAGGATTTTGGGAGGACCTGTATTCGATTGGCAACTTGAAGCTTCAGCTCCCTCCACTGATTTTCTATGGGATTAAGGTCGGGAGACTGACTTGACCACTCCGTGACCTTGACATGCTCTTTCTTGAGCCACTACTTTGTTGCCTTGGTTGATGTTTTGGGTCATTGTCGTGCTGAAAGACAACCCATTGTCAGTGTCCTGGCTGAGGGCAGGAGGTTGTCACTGAAAAGTTCACGTTACATAGCCCTGTCCATCTTTCCATCATTGTGGTGAATTCGTCCTGTCCCCATAGCAGAGAAACAGCCCAAAAGCACAATTCCATCTCCATGCTTGACGGTGGGGTTGGTGTTCTTTTGGTCATAGTCATAATTTCTCATCATTTCTCATCATTTCTCTTCCCCAAAACACAGCGAGTTGAGTTGATGCCAGGAAGCTCAGCATTGGTCTCATCTGACCACATCACATTCTCCCAGGCCTTCTCTGAATCTTCTTGAGCAGGGGGACCTTGAGGGAACTGCAGGATTTCAGTCCATTAAGGCATAGTGTGTTACCAATGGTTTTCTTCATGACTTTGTTCTCAGCTGCCTTGAGATCATTAACAAGCTCCTCCTGTGCAGTCCTGGGCTCATCCCTCCCCTTTCTCATGATCATCGATACCCCATGAGGCGAGATCTTGAGTGGCACCCCAGGCCAAGGGCGACTGCTGGTTATTTTGTGTTTCTTCCATTTCGAATAATTGCATCAACAGTCATCTTCTTCTTACCAAGCTGCTTGCTGATGGTATTTTTGCCCATTCCAGACTTGTTCAGGTTGACAATCTTGTCCCTGACATCCTCAGACAGCTCTTTGGTCTTGGCCGTGGTGGAGAGGTTGGAATTGGATTAAATGATTTTGCGGACAAGTGTCTTTTTATACAGGTAACATTTTCTTTATATTCTGTCTCTTTTTGTTGAAATAAACCTACCATTAAAATTATAGACTGTTCATTTATTTGTCAGTGGGGAAATTTAGCAAAACTCACAAAATGTGCAGGGGATCAAATACTGACTTCCCTCACTGCACATGCCTGGAGGGGTGAAAAGGATAAAAAAAAAAAAAACGAATAAAAAACAAACAAACAACTAACTAATAGATATCACCTTGAAATTTATTCAGTTGATTACCTACATTAAATCAATTTGTCATTTAAAATATGCAAATGATAAGTCAATAGTAGAGAGTCAGGGAACAATATACAACTGTATATATGTAATACTGTATGTTTTTGTTTGTGTGTTTTATAAAAGTGACAGGGACATTTGAACATGTGAAAGCAGTCACTGTAATCTTACAGCTACTGTGTGGAGAAGCTGTAAAAGCTCTAAGAATAATAGAGATAACACCAACTAATCTGTTAATGACAGAGACACTCGCAATGAGACGGTAGTGCATTTTGTGAGGGTCCCTATCAGTTTTCTTCTCTTTTTTTTCACCTCTCTTCAGCGGTGTGCAAACAGATGCACATCAGACTACCAACAGCTCCCTCCCGTGTGGCCACAAAGGTCCAAAAACACACATACATACAGTAATTTTACACAAATAAAACAAACCTCCAGAGGAATGGAGTGGAAACACTTTGAAATGGGATTCTCACCTACAGTGGATCTGTTATAATGACACAGACACTAAATTCCCCATGAGCAATGATGCATTCCCAGATGAAAATTACAGCATCGCACAGGTGAAAACTAGTCTCTGATTATTTGCTGGCTCTGCTATGCTGTGTACATGCAGCATATTGCGTCTTCTGTTTTATTTGTTCTTACAGGTCAGTTGCTATCAGTCCAGGTGACGTGCCGCTATTGTGAAAGTGCCACAATTTGCCATCTCACAGGGCATCAGACTGCTGAATGTGCAGCCACAAAGATTTATAATCTATTTAACATCTATAAGTGCCACTATTAACACTCATTACTTGGTAATTCCCACCAATTAAGAAGCCAATACTCTTTCTCACGTGGGCATCAGACACAGGGGTGTGTTAACCTGTCAAAATGCATCGCTGTGGTGCAATATCTAGATACAACCCAAGCTGAGCTCAGAGGATTAACTGCACACTGATAAGGCCGATAAGGTTCATAAAACCATTACACTCTCAGAGTGCCAATAAGAGCTCTGATGACTGTGCTGCATTCACAACAAGCGTTAAGGGTGTGTGGATAGGGTTTCATTCATAATACCGTCCAAGAATAGCCTACTCATAACGAAGCGCCATTAAATGATGACTTGTGACGATGCTGACCTATTTACAAAGAACGCGGTGTACAGTACATAGAAGCTATTGGTCAAGGGCAAACTGAAAGGGGAAAGAAAGTCACACGTGGCACGAAGCAGAATAAAATGCAATCAATGTTATTCCTTTACATTTTTACATCTTTTACATGGTTCCAATATTGTTTAAATAGTATCCATCTCAGCAAAGCCTAACATTTTTATATTTTAAGGGCAATCAACACAATATTGTAAAAGTTGTAAAAGTTCCAGTTGTCTGATTTGTTCCTCAATATAACCAAATGAATAAGCCTTAACAGCACAGAAAGATGTTTTGTCATATTAAAACCAAAGATCCTTGCGCATATATCCATTTTAAAAAAACCTTTGTCGTGGCAGTTTTGACAACTGCACTAAGTTAATGGGTGAGCAGGCCAAACACAAAGCACTCAATACTCTTGTTCAGCAAGTTTTATTAGCACATTCGTATTCCATACATCGCACAATTCCGAATGGCTATTTTACAATACAACAAAGTCCCGTACACCGCTCGACTTATGACTGTTGCACTTTTCAGCATTAGCTTTTCAGCAAGACTCAATGCGGCCCTATCTTCCTGCCCTAAACATCACATCAGGACAGAGCCCACTGGTCCACACGTTCCCCTCAGTCATGGTGTTAGAATTGTTAAGTTCACAGAGTCAGTTCCCACAATGCCTTGTGTCTTGAATACCAAGTAGGTTGACGCCTACTTCCCACCATGTAGGAACTGTCCCACCATGCAGGAAACACCAAATTTCCTTCACACCTTCCCTGAAGAAGATGATGGTAAATAACCTGACCCTGTTCCAGGTGTGGCCCACTTATGACATTGTTTATTATTTAGCTTTATGTAACATGGAAGTCATATTTTTACTGTAAAGAAGTTTGAACATTACAGAGAGAGCATTTACATTGTCTGAAAAAGAACATTCTTAAGAGAAAACAAAAAAAATCTATATAGAATTAAATAAATATATCATTATTATGCTAACCAACTAAGATAATCTCTCTCTCTCTCTGTCTCTCTCTCTCTCCTCTATAACAGTTTCCAACTACTTTTATATTTATCTTTCAAAATACATATATATTGTAATGCAGTTGATAAAAATGCTCTTAATTGTGAACTGTGCTTTTTTTGTGCATGGTCATGCTGAACACATAAGATCCAGTTTCCAGGTTCATAAAAAGAGATTTATGGAAAAACAACCTCATGACTTTTCCGCTGTGCTGTCTCAAAGAAAGATGTTGTGCAATACTGTAACATTTTATCAGGTCAGACTGTTTCACTCTGTAGGCTCTCTGCCAGGTGTTTTGCTGGTAGTGATGACAAAGTACAGCCATCACATTAAAAATGAACTTCCTTTTATGGAAGTGGACAAACCTCTTGCTAGAAATCCAATAAAATCTTCATTAGAATGTGCAGTGGATTAATAATCAATAAAACAATGTGAAATAAAAAAGGATGTTCCGCTTTTAAATGTTTGTAATATTGGTTGTTAGAGTGCACTCCAGTGTAGTTACAATAGTTATTGTGTCATCTGAACTAACCCTTTAAAAAGTCACACAACAACACAAACAAACTAAACGGTCAAGGAATTAGTAGACCAGGAACTCTGTGTGTAAAATTCTTGTTTTTGTCAAAGGAGTCTGGTTCATAAGAGCATAGATAATGGCTTCAATTACCCCAGCGTAAACTTGAACAGGGCTTTGTGACAGCAAGGTAAAGTGCTGTAAATATGATATTTACACTAGCGGTCAACAGTTTGAGGTCATCCAGAAAATGTCTGTGTATTTTAGTAAAAGTATTTTATTAAATAAATGAGTAAATGAATAAAAATATATAGTATAGTATAATAGTAAGACATAAACAAAGATAGAGATATTAATTTTAATGTGTAAAAATCTCCATTTTTACCTCTGGATACTCAACTAGCCTAAGGAAGGATTTTATTGCTCCTGAAATCAGCACAAAACTGACCATACAAAAATGTTTTAAAACTTGGAGCCCACATCTCTACATTCTGACGTTCAGCCTGTGTTCTTCTTGTTGCCTAATCTGATATCAGCCTGTGTTAGTATAGGAGGCAGGAACATCCCAGCCGCCTCCCCTTCTGTGTAAAGAGGCAGAGAAATGTTATCAGACTCACACACCTTCAACTGCAGCCCAACTGGTTGGTACACAAAATTGGTAGGAGGATTATCTTACATTAAGGCAAGTCTAAAAAGGACACCAAACCTAAAAAGTCTAACAAAGAAGCATCAAGTGAGTTAAAATGATGATGGACATGAAG
Source organism: Centropristis striata (assembly GCF_030273125.1). Taxonomy (NCBI): domain Eukaryota; kingdom Metazoa; phylum Chordata; class Actinopteri; order Perciformes; family Serranidae; genus Centropristis; species Centropristis striata. The sequence goes on from NC_081523.1 coordinate 21,083,182, forward strand.
AAGCAGCTGTGGTCTCTGGCCCGCTTGTTCCTACCTGCTGTGGGATTAGCAATGACGTGCATCGGAGCCTACCTGGTGTCCTGGCAGAACAAGTACACTTTGAGCGTCATCCCTACCTATGTCATGATTATATTTGGCATCCTGGCTGTGCTCATCGGATTCTTCTGGACCATGTGCCACAGCATGAAGACCAAAGTGTACCACAGAAGAAGAGGAGAACGGCACATCCAGGTCTACACTATTGATAGGTAAGACCACCTGTAACCACTGATACACTTTAAAAGAGAGCTCATAATAGCAGGAAAAACTTACTATTGGTTTGTTCTGAAACACACTGACAGGAGAAGAGTCAATGAAAAAACATAAAAAATCTTTAGGAAATTAGCTGGTTTTGTAATTTAAAAAAAAACTTACTTTACAAAATCGTTATTAGAACAGATATTATAAAGGCATCAGGAAATTATTCTTCCTCTCCAGATGGATGGATGCTCTACAGGAAAATGTATGCTTTTTTAGCAATAAAACTCAATACAAATACAATTGCTTACATATTTTGAACTATTTCTGCGGTGCATTTTTCACTTCTGGCCAGTGACAACCAATATAACCTCTCCTGGCCATCTCATTTACAGTAATTTTATCTGTTGTTAATCAAGCTTTACTCCTGTAAAATAATCTATTTAAACCAAATCTGCCCCTGATGTATTGTATATATGTCTTTTCCTCTGCAGACCAAGCTCCTTCCCTCCATCGTACGAGGAGTCCCAGGGCAGCCAGGAGTGTCCTGACACAGCCTCTGAGTTTGTTGTCACTGTCGATGAGGTGGATGGTGCATTGAGTCTCGCTCCTCCTCTGTACAGCCAGGACAGCTCTGATGCTCCAGACTGCACGTACAGCTGGGAGCAGCCTCCTCGCTACAGCCAGGTAGAGCGTACTGAGCAGGGAGAGGTGCATGCAGAGGAGCGGAGGGAGGCCATGTCCACACATTGAAGGAAAGCCATGTTTCGGCCTAACTGGCTGATAGAAAGACAATTCTTCCTGACTGAGCTGAGAGAGAAAGTTCCCGAAGAGTGGGACATGCCTCAACATATGATTCTGTTCGGCAGCCAAATGATGGACCAGAAAGATGTGTTTGTGCCATCAGTCTACACCCACTCCTCGACCTCTGATCCCTGTCTCTGCTGCAGTATGGTAACAGGCCTGTGTCAGGCCAGAGGTCTTTAAAGAGGTTGAACTGTGGTCTTGTGTTGATGTGCCTGAAACGGTTTTGGCTCCGGTTTCCTAAAGTAAGAAAGAGCTGAACATATGAGATGCTGGTTGGTGCCGTGACAAATGACTGAAGACAGTATTTATCCAGACGGGTCCATGGATATCTGAACTGACAAACAGCATCTACTTTTTTACCTGCACTGTAGCTACAATTTTCACACTGTTTAGGTACTAAGTATAATACAATTGTTTGTATAAGAGTGGATATGGCTTCCCCTGTTCAAGGGTGATTTGTTTTATGGAATAAATTGTCAAATCGCTAAAACTGTACTGCGTCATTAGAGTGAAGTGCCTGTTTCGAAAATGTTTCTTTCTTAATATATAGGCAACATTTGGTACACTTGTTTTGGATTATACATTATGACAATGTCTTTTCAGACTTGTTCATAAATGAGTCTTTAAAATTAAATCTTCTTACCAGGCAGCCTGAAATAATTTCAAAGTAGTTCAAAACAGTAATTTTAAACAACTGACTTGTCTATATTTCAAGGCTGATTGTACTTGAAAATAAGTTCTCTTGATCATGCTGCAAAAATAATAAAACAGAATTATGAAACACAAAATAAGTTGTAGTTTAATGATGAAAGTGAGGGGGAGACAGCACGCAACTAAATCTTCCTAGATGGACATGCATCAGGGATATATAAGGATTATACAGACAGCATCTTAGAGCTGTATTGGCCACGATAACATCATATTACTACATATTTTGTTTATTTACCTTTATACAGTATTTCCCTTAATAGACAAGTGGCACTAAGGTTAAAAACCTCTTTTGTAAGGCAGAATTGGACAAGATGGCAGCATTAAAAGTTGGAGATTCAAGTGCAAAAAGATGCAGAATGAGACAACAAATAAAATAATATTAAAACACAAAACAAAACTACAATAGGCTAAAATTAGGACATGAGGGTTTTTTTTTAACCATCTCTATGTACACATCAGGGAAAGACAACGTGTATATGTCTTGTGATCTGAGCTAATGATTGCAAGATGGACTTGGTGAAATAAGTCTGCACACATATAATGGAAGTCCACCCAAAAGCTTGTAAGGCAAAGTCTTTTGAGGCTATGAATTTTCACATTAACTCTGTTTGACACCATGAGATGTCTTAACAAACTGTTTGATGTTGGTATCAAAAGAAACTAGATAACTTAAGGCACCTATTGGTACCATGTCATGCTAGCTTTTCAGGAGGGCCTAAATAATGCTCCAAAGTTAGACAAAATTTTGACGAGTTAATAAACTTACTTTTGAAGGGGTCCCTTGATCTCTGACCTGAAGTTATCTGAAATCTCTAAATGTTTAAAGCCATCCAAATCTTTTAATCAAATTACATCATGATTTTTTATATTATTCTATAATTTTGTGATTTTTTTCAATTCTTGAGTGGTCGAAAGTAGTTCAATTTAGCTCCAAATCTGTATATCAAATGGTAACATCCCAAAAATTGCTAAAACTGGCCATTCCCATGACATTACTGAGCATGGGAATTATGTTCCTACATTAAATACAACCTAATCTTTACAAATTTGAAGAGGCCCCTAACAAAAATACTATGTCTATTAGAGATTTAGTCGACTCAAATTAATCTTCAGGTTTCCACCTTTCAAATAGTGAACATCTTCCATGAAAATGATAAATGGGGTGCACTTATGTAGTGCTTTTATCCAAAGCGCTTTACACTACAGACTGCACTCATTCACCCGTTCACACACACATTCATACTGGTGGCCGAGGCTTTCCTAAACGAAACTCATTCAGACACAGATGAACGCAGCATCGAGAGCCATTTGGGGTTCAGTATCTTGCCCAAGGTTACTTCGAGTGTAGGCTGCCATGGTCAGGGAATCGAACCACCGATCGAACCATCCTCTGCTAATTTGCAATAAGCAGAGGATGGTTTCGATCCATCGACCTCTGGGGTATGGGCCCAGCACGCTTCTGCTGCGCGACTCTGCTCTTCTACTTTTGACCTGCTATCTTCCCCTAAAGATCCCCTCTTCGTCACTCAAAAAGACGAAAATGAGTCTATGGTGGGTTACTTTGGGTTAACAGATGATAGATACTGTCCCAGGGACACCTGACAGCTCAGTTGAATAGTTCACCACTATAAAGATACTGGTGGATGTTCTGTAACTTTGCAGTTTTTTCATGTTCCTGCATATTATAAATGAAAAGGGCTGTTTTTGCAGCCATTTAATCACCAAATACTTTAAAGGAATGTATCTAATCATGCCCCTACCTATTAGACACTTGTGTCTGACACATGAACATTTTCAGTTAAACCATCTCCCTCGCAACACATTCAAAGGTGACAAACTGTCATTGATCCTCAGCCAGCCTCAGAAATAACCCCTGACATTATAAAACTGTTGGATGGGGCAATAACCTGTAATGGCTGACAGATAATGCCTGGCTGACTGAGTGAACACATCCTTACGGATATCCACTGGCATATCCTCAACTCATAATGACGGCAATCAGCGTGTTTATGAGTTCCTGCTCTCTGCATCTCGTTCAGGACGTGTAAAGATCAACCCTCTTCATTTCTTATCTCAACACAACAGCTTCAAAACATTTCACACTCAGTTCAAAAGCAGGTGCTGTGCTCGACAAACAAAAGCCTCCTTTTCCTCAAGGATGTTCAATCACTGCATGATATACAGTATCAGCACAACATGGTGCTCTTAATTATGAAGAATATGCTTAATTAAATCCAAAAACAGGCCTTAGGGCGAAATATCTCACACTGATGTATTTTTCTTTGTGCTGTCCATTTCAGTTTAAAAAGGCGGGTACACACACAAAAAAATGTTTATTTGGATTTAAAAAAAGAAATAATATATTCAAATATGATTATAGGGCATTCCAAAAGGCCTAAATTGTCAAATTGAAGAGAAAGTCAGATTAGCAAACAAATCTAAAATGTATAATTCTTTTTCATTACCTTTGGGCTTATTTTCTGGTTATTTTACATTTTGAATACCCTGTCCTTAGGTAGTAAACATGACAACTTCCAACATCTTCATAAAGCAAGATAAGCATTAACATTCATCCCATAAACATAAACTTATTGTAATTCAATTCACTGATATTTTAGTTGTGATGCAACACCTGTTTTATTTTACACTTAGACAAAAGTTTGAATACTACTTTGCATGAAATGGTTTGGGGGGAAAAAGACGTAGATAAGAAGACAGGTACAAGCAATATGACAAGTGAATGCTGCACTGTTTTACAAAAACACCATGGTGAATGATAAAAAAATCATCTTTGGCTCCCTTAGTCAATAAATCTTAATAACTGCAAGTAACAAGCATTAACAGTCAGTCTGCACATTCATAACAGGATTGCTGTTTACATATTTTTCATTATTTATTTATGCCAATAATTAAATAGCTTCCCTGGTTTTAACACTGAATATTCTATGCTTTCGATAGCTGATAGATGGTAGTGGTCAATAAACAGCTGAGAGAACTTTGTTTTTTCTCTTACAGAGATAAGCACCCTCAGTTTAGTCAAGAAAAAAGAAAAATGAGAATGAAGAAAAGGGCTTTAAAAAAATGGCACATAAGTACATGAAAAGGTATTTTGAAGGTATTTTTGCATGTGTATGCGTGCATGTGAGTGTGTTTTCCTGGTTGCTCATGTGATGACGTTAGGGCCGCGGCGTCCTGTCCTCTCATGGATGTTGGAGATCTTCAGGGCGATGGCGATGAGAGGACCCAGCACCACCTGCATTGAGGAAAACACATTTTCAACAATGATAGCTAAAGTATTAACCCTCTGGAGTCTCCAAAAGCGCCAAAGCATGACTTCTTCACCACATCAAGACGTAAAAACAAAGCAGCGTGGAGCCCTACTGTAAATTTACCTCTAAAGTTCTGGCTTGAAACTCCATGAGGCCAGTTTCAGTTTGATGATGATATACCAAGTAAAACTGGAGACATAGTCAAATATATTTTGTATAAAATTATAGAACTGGATGTAACCCTCATTTGCAACCTTTGTTCACATTTGCAACATTTGCTTTGAGCATGATAGTGTTTTGAAAGTAAAAAAAGATTCAAAATCACATTTTATGTTGGACTACAGGACTAAAAAAGACACAAAATGATTAAAAAAAGACACAAAATGACTAAAAAAGACACAAAAAGACACAAAATAACCAAAAAAAAGAGACAAAATGACCACAAAAAAAAACCACAGAAGAAAACAAAAAATGACTAAAAAATACACAAAACGACCAAAATTGTTACGCTAAACACAAGACACAAATAAAGTACAGTCATACTAGAATAAAAACCAGAGTTGGATGACAGGATCACAAACAATGGCAAGATCACATTTGTTGGTTTTTCCTTTTGGTTCTAAATGTTGATCCAGTAAGTCAGAATAAAAAATAAATTATTTTCAGGTCATATAGGTGAGGTTTTGCTGGAAAAAAAAGATATACCTACATGGCATTTCAACATTTTTTAAGTGGTGTATACAGGCAGGATGAAAAGGATTCAAAAATGGACAAAATAGCCCAAGACTCCATAGAGTTAAATCAAGAACACAGCACCCTCTAATATCCCTGATAGTTGTATAAAATGCAGAATGGAGAAGGGAACCCTATTTCACTGTATTTGGAAATGCAAACACTTACAAGAATTTTATAAAAATGATTGAGACAATCTCCACCATAATACATACATGCGTTTAATACATGCGAAATGTCTTGCCAGACATTGGAAAAGCACCGATTGTCCTTCTTTGAATATGTGGATTAATGAACTTTCTTCTTGCCTAGTGATTGAAAGACTCACATATATAATCAAACAAAAAAGCCATATTTTTCATGAAATATGGAATTAATTTATCATATTTTTGGAATCAAGACCTAATCTCCTAACTCCTTAAATCTAACTACCAAGTAAGACTGCAACCTTTTATTTTAATTCAATTGCATTTAATTTATGTTGGTTATATATTAATATTTGTTTCTGTTTTGTTTTTTTACATACACAAATATTCTCTTTTTCTTATTTTTACATATATGCTGCATATGATTCTGTTACATACTGTATGTACATTCAATTCTTTCCTCTCTCACTCTCTCCTATTTATTTCAATCGATTATATATCCACTTTTACCAGATTATATATAGGTATACTGTACATATTGCTTTTTGTGTTTTTTAAGTATCATGTTCTTATAAACTGACAGCTCCATGTTCAAGGTTGGGGGAGGGAGGGAAGTTGTTTAAAGACTTGAAAGATGTAACAGAAATCAGTAAAGATATGTGATATATTTTATGAATTGTGTCTTTTGCGCGCGCGTGTGTGTGTGTGTGTGTGTGTGTGTGTGTTCAGGTTGCATAGTGTTACTGTTTGCAAAAACTACTTGAAAAACCTTGTTGGTGTCGTGCAGGCTAATTCTTTTGTACTTCCCAGACTCTACTTAGAAATCTGAAGTATACATTTATTAGTCTTCTGAACTCTAATATAATTCAAGTGCCAAATGAAAAGTGATAGAACTGTCTTTTATTTTATTTTTAAAGTGGAAGAGTGTTTTTCTGTTTATTTTAATGTATATATTGTACCTTGCTTGTATTGTATGTTTTCCTAATAGAGTTTGAGTCAAAGAAGAAAGATGAACTAAACTGAACTTTTCATTTACATTACATTTAGACTTTTGTCATAGCACAAATCACTCCATTTCAACTCACATTCCAAAACAATCATAAATAATATTATAAGCATCCCTGGCACAGCTTCATTGACTGTTACATGAGACGATGGCAATGAGAGCATTGATCTTAACATTTAGCTCTCACTCTAAATCACAGTAGTTAATAAGTACATCTCTGAGCAGACACTGACCTTGTCTTTGTTTTGTTGTGCAAGAAGGCATATTTATGGATAGATATCATGTGAGTTTGAGCCTAAAAACAAGGTGCAGCTAAAAAGATTCCATAACAGATAACATATTTTGAATTCAGACAAATCCTATAAAAACATGTATGGCAAGAGCATTTTTACAGAGGCATTATGCTATTTTGCTGGGGATGATTCATTCATAAAAAATCTGTAAACAAGAACACTGTGGTGTAATAAAGAAATCAGTGACAGGGACATGCTGAGTTGCCTCGTGTCAGGTACATAGCCTGGGCAGCAAAACATCTTGACGAATTAAAAACATATCTGAAAATGACTCTGTGCAATGCACTTTTCACTAACGTTGCTCAAGAATTATATGACATGACTCAAGAGTTTTGTGTTATGGTGTCAGGGTTGTGTGATAACAAAACACACACACACACACACACACCAAATTTTATCATAAGCATACAACGTAAAGCTGCATGAAACATTGAAAATGAGGCTTTAAATTGTCCTGTAGACTAAATACAAACACACTGAGCCTGTGACTCTGCTGCTCGAGAGAGACGTGTGTGTAAAAGTACATGCAGTACTTTAAACCGAGTCTAATCGTGTGTTTGATATCTAATGATTTATGTGCACGGGGTAAGGAGCAGAACGATTAGGAATTTAATTTATGATGTAATAATAATAGATAAATTGTCCAAGGGTAAAGTGTAGGTCAGACTATGGGGACGAGGAAAATTTAACAACAGGGTTAAACAAAAACATTTCATTGACTCCAATGTAGAAATTGAAACCATTCAGTTTTATTAGTTACTCATCAATAGTTAATTAACCCTCGGAGGTCTGGGGATCGCCAGCAATCCTGCTCAACATTTCTGTTTAAAGAGGTTATCCTATGGGTAACCACAAATCTTTCTGTGCATTTTTGGGCATAAAACAAGTTTTTTGCATGTATTATTGATGTATTATTTCCGCCTATTCTAAAAATGATGTATTTAAATATTTCTGCATAGTAGGGAACCTAAACTGTCTCGGAATTGCGTAAATTGTTTAAAGCGATTCAATGAGCCCAAAATTATTAAAATGTGATGATGTTAGTCCGCATCATAGCCATTTCCTCGTAATGGGAGCAGTTTTTGAAACTTGGCTTCAATGTATAAATAAATTATCAATTTTGGACTCCAAAATTTGATGCAACAACTTGTGAGACATACAGTAATTCAACATGGAAATGACCAGCATACTACCATTATAATGTTCTAACCTCTTATGTAGCAAACTTTTAAAATTTGAATATTAGGCACCTAAACAAAACACAACATTAATTACAACTTTATGATAAGAAAATCTTGACACACAGTCCTGAGCTGCATCTCATATTAATTGTCAGGTTCAGAGCTTTGAATATTTTATCAAGCTTTTCAAATACATAAAGGGTTAATGGATGCACTTTTTCTGAGGTTAGAAATTGTGGATCTATCATTTAAATTTATGCTTTCCCTTTAATGTGAAATTAATACATAGATAACAAATTAGGTAATGACTATGCTGCCATATGTTTCAAATCCTTGCACCTGAATAAAATATAAATTACAGCTTGTACTAACTAGCAATAGTCAAATGTTAACTTTGATGGTCTAGTTAGCATTTTTCTGAGCCACCATTGGCTCATCTTTTAACTTGTAGATATAGGAAAGAATGGGAACACATGGGGTCATAATCCCAGTAGGTGCACATTCTTTGATAAAGTTGCATTGTTAGGCAGCCAAACCTAAATGAGGCTGTCTAGCCATCATGTCTGCAGCTTTACAACCCCTGGGTATGGTTAAAGTACACTACCTATCCCGACATCCTTAAATCACACAAGAAGCTAGTGTGTCTATTCACTCCAAAGTCTACAGGTCAATTGGCTTCAATGGTGTCACATGAAGCTGCATTACAGACCATAACTGCATGATCATGACAGGGTATTTTACCATCACAGCATAGGATGTATTATCAATCAGCATATTTTCTCATTGTTGTTCAATTAAATACAAACCACAGATCAAAACTGACATCAACTCAAGTGTATTCTGGGGCAGCGGATACAAAAGAAGTGATGTGAAGTGGTGTTTTGTGTGTCAGTGTGTTTTTAAATATTTATCAACAGAGCTTTGAAATGTATCCCATCATTGAAATGATGGTGTGTCAATTGTGCATTTGTTACGTATATAATGCGAGAGCTATACAGAATATAATGTTCAGTTCTGCTACTGTCTGATATAAGCCAATGATTGATTTTATCTGTTGTATAGTGACTAAACTGGCAGAATACTGCGTGGCAAAAAAACTGTTTTCAACCACATTTTAGTTAATACCATTGGTAGTGACAGGCCCTGGTTTGACACAAGAAAATAGAAGTGTGCATGCTATATACATTATTAAAAACCTATTTATTCTCCTTGGCGTTCAGTCCCAGCTAGGCAAGAATCCTTGGCTTTCTTTTTACTTTTTTACCCTTTTATTTGTCTTTTTTATCTCTAACTCTGTTTTGTATTGAGTTTTTATTACTATTTTATTGTTTTACTGTTTTTAAGTATTTTATTGTTTTCATTGTTTTTATTTATACATATTTGTGTATGATTTATTCTATTTTAATAACTGTACAGCACTTTGGTCAACTGAGGTTGTTTTTAAATGTGCTCTATAAATAAACTTTGACTTGACTTGACTTGACTATATGTGCACAAACAAACCTGAGAATCTCTGTCTCTCATTCACACAGATATAATCTTGCATAGACTGCATCACAATCCCTCTGTACCTGTGTCTCTCTGTTGTGTCTCTCGGGGTCTCTCTCAAAGCTCTCAGCGTAAATGCGGATGGTGGCACCCATCCCTCCACCACTCCCGCTCATCCGAAACACCAGTCGCGACGCATCATTGAAGACGATCCTTAAACCCTAGAAAGGTACAATCAACATTTACATGATCAATCTATAATAACTATAATAATGATAATTACTGACACAAATATGTCACTATAAACACAACCAAAATATTCAGTGCACGGCAGGCTACATCCTCTTGATAAATAAGGGAGGGGGCACTCTGTTTTTCTTCTGTTGCTCAGTCAGTACAATGTGAACACTATTTCTTCTAATGAAAATTTTAGTAATTCACTTCACGGATATTGCGTACTGTGATGTTTAGTTATATATGTTTGCTTAGTTAGATAAAGAAAAACAAGCATGTTTATTTGGATTCCACAAGAGATCCAACTCTTCACGATAAAAAATATTTGAAAAAGTAAATGATTTAAGTTAAAAGAATCCAATGAATAATCATATTATCACTGCATACTAAGCATCTACAATTATATTCTGCACAAGCCCATTATGAGGTTGAAAATATTGAAAAATATTATCAAAAATTAAAAGTGTATCTACTACTTCAATCATGCAAATTGACAATACTGGCTATATAAAACGGGGAAATTGTTATAGAGTTAGTAAAGAGAAACATTGGCAGACTGAAAATAGGTTATTTCATGTGCAGTAACTACAAACCTCCACTAGATGTCATTGTGTGATTTATTGGAAGTAGGATTCCTTTACTATGTAGGCTACCACATGCTTGATCCCCCCTACTGTATTGTCTTTAAAGTTATGTAAGGTCACAACTACTCCAGTACTTCAGTTATATTCCAACAAGCTTTATGAACTACAGCCATAATTCACTTCAAGGTTTTGTTCAGTAAGTCATAGAGGTTGTATTTTTATTGTTTCCTCTGGATTCTGACAGTGGAGAACAATTTCATACCAAACTGGAGTAAAGCATCAACATTTTTAAAGAGTTATGGTTAAGTTCAAAGAGTTAACAGCACTGTTAACTCTTTGAACTTCACCTTAACTTTTGCAGGAAAAACAGGATATTGCTGCATTGGGGTAACCAACCACAACTCTTCTGGCTGACGTAAGGAAGATAAGACTCTTTGACTAATGGATGTGTGATGACTCTTATCTGTCCTAAATTCCACAGTGCCTCTTCCCTTAACCCATTAGAGCAAAACACATGCTTAGAGGAAAACATGGCAATATGTTTTGAGAAAAAACAAGGAGCATGAAAGAGAAAAATGTCCCAATGGTTTTAATAAAAACACACCCTATTTTGCAGGATCATGTGATCACCTTGATCGACTCTGCTGTAATTGTCCAAAGTTGTGCTGTCATAACATTAATTCATCATCAGGGCTTAAAAATGTACCACATATCTTGATGTTGACAAATGATGTGTAGTTCATTCTGAGTATAGTACGGAGGAGATTTTTTCTTATTTTAACTAGCCTAATATAGAAGTAAAAAGTCAAGTGGTTGCACTGGAGTCACTGACTAATGGGATATTAGTCTGTGACTCCATCTCAGACCAATAGCTGTTAACCTCTTCTTTCAAACTGTGACTTAGCTTATGGTGGTAATAAAAGTAAAGTAAACCACTTGCCTTCCTCCTAATCTGAGTTCGGCTCAGGAGTGTAACATGTCAGAGGGGAGACAACGATAATGAAAGATGTCCGTCCATCCGTCCGCCTGTCTGTCTGTCTGTCTATTTGTGAGTGTCAGCTCATCTCTAACAATAGAGAAGCAGTTATCAGGAGGCTGACTAATGTCTGTTAAAAACAAAGCTCAGAGGGCCTGAGTGGAGCACATAGCCACACTGGGTCTATGTGTCTCTATCTATCTATACATAGGTTAAAAAAATGTTTTAAATAAAAATAAAACAGTATCTACATTTCAACTTTCTTTACTCTTTATCTCTAATTATGACATGAGATGTATCATTTCTAAATACAAAATTTAACTAAAAGGCTGTGTAGTTAACTTACTACATTCTGGCAACTTTTCCTTGGCTGTTATCAATACATTTTTAAAATGATATTTTAATTAAGTCAAATATTGTTGATTCAGTTAGTCATTCGAGTTATTACCTAAATTAAGCCATAGTTTAAAAAAAAAAAATCACAGCTAAACTCTTGCTAATGGTAGCTAGCTTAGCAGATTTCAGTAACTGCAAAATTAACTTCTGGCTCTAGTGTAATCCAAATATGTGGTGTACTAAGATACCTTTTTATTCTTATATTTATATGTTTAGTCAGCAGTAGGGCTTCAAGTGACTATTATTTTTTATTATTGATATATCTGCCATCATTATCTTAAGTTAATGGATTAATTTAGTTCTGTGAGTAAATTGTAGTAAAATTGTGAAACATGTAATTTCCCAGAGCACAAGGTGACATGTTGAAATGGTATGTTTAATCTGACCTACAGTAAAAAAACAAAAAAAAACAAAAGAAAACTGCTCAGTTTGCATTTATGACAAGGAAAATACATTAAACTGTCACATTTAAGATGCATCAAACTTTTATATTTTTTAAACTGATTATTGGATTATCAAAATAGTTGCAAGATAATTTTCTGTTGATTGACCTATCAATTAATAGTGTCAAAACAGACACATTTAATGTCTGTAGGTTCTATATAAATGTTTTCTATCTATCCACTATCTATGTGTCTGATATGAAGACAATGTAGAATGAATTCAGTAGTCGACTACAAAAGACTGCCATGCCACTGCTGCGTAAATCCCCCATGCTTTGCATTGTGTATTTGTGTGTGTGTGTGTGTGTGTGTGTGTGTGTGTGTGTGTGTGTGTGTGTGTGTGTGTGTGCGTGTGCGTGCCAAATTTTCCCCCCTTCAAACACACTTGCAGTGGAGGGACTGCAAGTGAGACGACAGCTGATATAATTCTGTCCTGGGAGGAATGTGTGCTGTAATAACACACACTGGGGCGACTGGGATGCTGAGGATTTGCCACTGAGGTTAAATCACATTTTGGGGTGACTGACTAACTAGCTGTGGAGCTGCTGTAACCATGGTAACACGGAGAAGTAGTGTCACAGTGGGACAGCGAGAACTTTATTGCTGTTAAGATACATAAGGTTAAACTGACGGACAAATTGTAGCCACAACCTTGCCCGCAAACACACGTGTGAACACGTGTAGGCCATGCGAGTGTATGCATGTGTTCAGGCTTACGTACAGTGACAACTGGACTGACTGACATGCTTACACACACACCACAGAGTACGTGTGTGTGTATGTGGTATGAGGTGGGGCAGAGGCTAAGAAGTGTCGACGCCAGGAATGAGTTTCCACACATTTCTGGACAGAACAGAGGGAGTCAGCTGGGTACTTCATAGAGACTGAGGGGGAGAAAAGAAGGGAGACGACAGGGAGGGTAGTCTGACCAAGGGAGTTATCATTGTGTGTAGAGATATGTGCTGTGTATGTAATGTGTGTGTATATACATATGTTTATGGTTTGAAATGGAAGATAGACTATCGTCCAAACATGGAACCTCTCGAATGAGACAACATTGAAGCTCAGTGGGTGGTCCAGCTCACAAGAGGCTGATGAGTGAGTTCATGTGTTTGAAAGAGAGCACAGAGAAGGTGTGTGCGTATGTGTTTGTGTGTGTGTGTGTGTGCGTATGTGTTTGTGTGTGTGTGTGTGTGTGTGTGCATTTTTAAGATGTCTTCAGGCAGTCCTGACCCCATGGAAACCAAAGGACCTGACTTGAACCACACTCTTTGATCCACCTTATTTTCTGGTTGGCTATGACCCAAATTGCTACAGGTCTTAGGTCGGTGAAAAAACGTAATAAAACAGAAAAATATAAAAAATTACTGATTTTTAAAAAGCTTCATTATGTTAAAGACTTAAGGCATTCATGTTCCTATAGTCGTAGGCTTTTAGTGGTAACCAGGAATTTCTATCAGGATAAGCAGGTACAGTCAAAACTATAACAGTCAAAAGTATATGTATATTGGTGCACCTATGAATTTGTTTATATTATAAACATAACTAGAATGTGTTCTGATCTGCTTACAGCACCATATAATTATAGTTATGAGCACTCATAAATATTCATAATGCCTTAAAACAAACATAATGAAGCACAACAACTTATGGTTTTAATTACATTATAATGCATTATAAAAAAGTATTGTATTGTATTACAACTATGAAAATTATAATACACTATGATCCTTGCAAAATGAATGTCAGTGAGTGACCAGAAATTATTATAAAATGCTCCTAAAATGTTCTGTATAAAGCTTTATGAATATTTATGTGTGCTAAGAACTATAATTTAACAGGGCTATAATCATATTATATTGCAGTATACATATGTTAATAATGCATTAGACACATGGGCTTTTTCTCACAAATAATATATTAGAAATTAGTAGCTTTCCAAAAATGTAAGATCTAGATAAAATGTATATCTCAGACATAAGAAAGATGGCTAAATTCTCTGTCTCAGTCAAGTCGAGCAGCTGTAATATAACTGTTAGGTCTGTCTTTATGTCAAAGTAACACTTTGTGCCAGTCCCGTCTCTTTTCAAGTGTTTAAAATTACTGTTATGAAAGTCCTTTTCAATGCCTCTTATTTTATTGGGTACCCTCTTTGTCTTTCTTTCCAAGTTCTTTGTTCCTTCTCTGAGCGCAGACTGACCTGGTTACGAGCCACACTTCCATCCACGGGGTCGATGTACTCAAAGTTGTCGGCCCTCTCCACGCCGTATATGTGGTCTCCCACGGCAAACTTCTGGCTGGTGAATGCTTTGTCCGAGATAACTGACTCCAGATCCCTCATCAGGTAAAAGGCTGCACGCGGGTCCAGGCCTTCATAGTCAAACCTGACAAACACATACACACAAACGCATAAATGCTCAGGGAGACAATACACACACATACAAATGCAATGGAACCATGACTGACATTTGAAAGCAGTAAGAAGAAAAGCTTTCAGGAAACTTGTCAGGGACGCCCATTCTCTTTTAAAGCATTGCTTTTCCTTAAAAAGACCCTAAACTGCAAGAGACAAGTTCGTCAGGGTGATTGGTTAATCATCCTTAAAATGATGACAGATGTTTGTGTTTTACAGACTTTTTGGCATCTGGTCCTTTGGCCTGTTCTGTATGTCCTCCTCCTACATGTTGTGGGAAACCTACATCACATTAGGAAACTCTCTGTGGGAACATGAAAAGCTGCAGCAACTGTCAGTGGGAACATTGACTGCAGGAACTATCTCTGCCTCTCACAGGGGAGAGGTTAAAATAAGAACAAGTGACAACCAGTGAGGAGGACCGGAGGAGACATGGACGAAGGTGAAGGCCTGGGAGACATATTTGGCTTCGGTAGAGATACAAGGGATTGAGACTTTTGGAAAAATTGAAAGTCAATCCCAGGGCTTGTTGGTTTAAATAAATTTAATGACTCAAACCTGCAGAAGTAGTTACGTCCAAGCTTGGCCCAGTGTTCTCTGACGATCTGCTCCACACCCTGTTTCCTGGCTGCCATGATGGACATCCACACCAACACTGACCACAAGCCATCTTTCTCACGAATGTGGTCTGAACCTAGAGAAAGAAAAAACCCAATTTACTACAACTCTTGATAAACTTCTCATACAATGTTGGAAATAACTCAGGTAATAAGAGAACTAATGAGAGATCTAACTAAATGGAAGAAGTTGATTTCACACTGTGTTGATTAGATGAGCAAAAAGACTGGAAACGAGGGGAAGAAACTAGCCTGGCTCTGTCTAAGTTACTACGGTATAATGAGACATAATGCAATACAGTAGCTAGCGAACTGCTAAGCTAAGCTAACCATCTCCTCTGATCTGAGAGGGGTATTGAAAACTGGATTTGCAAAGTTATTTCAATGGCAGTTTTACTACTGTAATTACTTGGATTTTTGTTTCCACAATTATGTATCATAACCCACAGCAAGCAAATGTAAAAGGATAGCTGAATTTAGCTTAGTATTCACCTCCACTGTATGTAACAGAAGGTCAGGGAGAGTGCTTAGGCTTGGAGACGAACCAAACCCACACAAATTATGTCTCCTGCTCCCCACTCAAACACACACAAACAGAGGAGTAGTTCACACCCTTGATCAGCCTCCTTCACTGGGGAGCTATCAGTCTGTTCTGCAAAACAGCTGCACAGTAAAGGTATCTGTTAAGGGGGCACTTTGACATTTTAATAAGATTAAATATGTTTGTAATGTTTCCCTGGCAGAGCTTGGAGCAGGAAATGGACTCTGTGGTTGGGTATCATTTTAAGTTACATGTACATTAATTTTGTGAGAAAAACAGGAGGCATCATTATATTTGTTTTATGGCAGACACAGTTCTTTGCTGTTGTTTTTTCCACCACCATACACTGTACTTCCTAACTCTGTGTCTGGCTTAAGCACTATACAGCTGTTAGGAAACTGACAGTTGTCATTATTTAATCCCTGTCTCACTGTCTGTCTCCCCTTGCCTCACCCTCTGACACAAAGAGAGACAGGGTAGAACTTACAAATCTAATTATGATACTAAAGCACAGCCAGACCATTTTCACCTAAACTGTAAAATATGTTACAATTACAGCTTTTTATATATTCTAGTATTGCAATTGATGGAACATTTCCAAGTCCTAAAGTCAAAGCGATGATGATGACTGTTGTAAGTTTCTATGTTTGAAGCTGGCATTATCCATCTGAAAACCAGTTGAATATAATCAAAACAACAATAACAAAACCCACAAAACTTGCCCAGCAAAGTTTGACATGCTGTGCTGTGTGTGTCTGGATAAGTGTATGAGAGTTAGCAAAGAGCAGGAGTGGTGTACAGCTCAATGATTTACTACTCAGGGCTCACTCTGAGCTTTTGGCCTTACATGGGTAGACAACGAGTAAGCTCCCATAGTCCTCTGTGCTCTCTGCGCCTCTGCTCCTTCCATTTCTCTCCTCCTCGTCAATACTTCTCTTGTACACTCCCAACTCTCCCTCCCTTCTTTCCTACAAGCTTCTCTTCCCTCCTGTTCATATATCCACTAATATTTTAATTCCCTCTTAGAGCTTTTTCTTCCTTTTTCTCCTCAGTTTTAAAAGTTAGATATCATCTCCAATTAAAAAAGTAAATGAAGAATGAAAGTCAAAGAGAGGAGGAAAACCAGAGGAAATTTGAAAAGAGACAGATAAAACTGAAATTAAAAAAGCTATAAAAGGATGAAGAGAAATAAAGGAGGGAAGGGCAGTGGAGAAGGAAGCGTGGAGAGGCAGATGTAGAGTGAGGGCAAAAGCAACATTGCACATTGTTGATATTTTCTGATCGTGTATGTGTGCGTCTGCATTAATAGAAAACATTGCCACTCAAAGGCTGTCTGCATGTTGCAGTGATTCAGGGAGCCCTGTGTCCTTTTATAGCAGAAGAATGGGGATTATTTACACATGCAGTCAGGGTCACAGCCCTCGCATCTATTACACAGCTCTGACTGCAGCTACAGGCTGTCAGGATGCACTGCTTACAACTCTAGACCTGGAGCGGACTGGTGAGTGCTTGGAAAAGGAAAAGGAAAATGTGAAAAATATTTCACCTTTAAAGGGAAATGCTGATTTCATAAAAGCTTGGATGTTACTTTCGTCATTTTGGCCATCATTCCTTCTAGTACTAATAACATTGTACACTGCATGTTAATTGCTAAGATCTGGGAAAGAAGTCAACGGGTTGGTTGTCTGTGCAAGCAGCTTATTATGACCCATATTTACTCTTGTTGTTAGGCAACAACTTCCAGTGGCCATGTCATTATGACAGGAGCAATGGAAGAATTCAGGCGATGTAGTATAAAGAGCAACAAAGTCCATGTAGGTGCGGTTGGATGGCTCAAACTAACGAGACTTGTATTGTGTCCAGTGTGCAATGAAAAGTCAGAGTTTATTCATGTTAATTCAACCCTTAGCACTTTGAGTCTTTATTCAAACTGCTGTGAAGTATTTAGCCATCTGAGAAGTGCTTAAACCCATCAATTTACTCTTCAAACTGGGCTCTCTTTTCTGGTCACAGTATCTTAACCAAAATGACCAATGCAGCCATCTGAACACCTGGTTACAAACTATTTGATCATCTGACCACTAGTGTTTCTTGCCTGATTGAACTTCATTATAGCGCTATCACTTCATTCCCAGATCGCTGAAATTACTTTGGTGAAAAACAGTATTATTATAACCGATATTAATGATGGCCAAAACTATGAAAATAAGTCCCAAGATGTTACTGCAAATTCCCTTTAATTTCCAGAGGCAGATGTTTCGACACACAACTCCCTGATGCATATTCACTGTCAGCAGCAGCTGGCCAGTGGAGTCTTGTAGCCATGGCCTTGTTTACAGGCACCTTAACAGCAGTTGCTGCTGAGGGGAGGGATTTCTCAGTCGCACACCCACTCACATTTTCCAAGTCGGTCCAGGAATACGAATCAGAAACCTTTTCTTACACACCAGCAGGCTGCTCAAAATTACTTGGTTATGTTTGGGAAAAAGATTTTGATTTTGGTTTTAAATTTGTTTGGTTTTACATTTGTAACATAATGTTCAGCAGGAGAAAGCGGTTTCATTCTGTGTTTGATTTATTCGTCCACCCAAACCTGCTCCCTTTATGGACTTTGTCACTCTTTATACTACATCAGTAGTTTCTACTTGAAGACAGCCCTGCATATCCTGGCTCATCACTAACGGTTATTGGGGTTATATACTAATTATAGTACTCCATTACTTTTTGTAGATAGAAGTTCAAACATAAGTGTTTGTTGTTTGGATTGTGAGTGTGAAGTAGCATAAGAGATTGTACCTGTCCCAAAGCTCTCCTCCCCGCAGAGGGAACAACGCCCAGAATCCATCAGGTTCCCAAAGTATCTCCAGCCTGTTGGAGTCTCATACAGCGCCAGTTTCAGACCTTTGGCTACCCTACAAACATACAGATATGAAGAGAGAAAGAAAGATAGTACTTTAGGTTCACAAACACGCACTGTATTTATCTCTGTCTAATATCTAACGCCAGCTTTTCTCAGTTCTGATACAGAGATAAGCTTACAAACAATCCTCTGACCTTTGAAATAAAGCAAACCAAATGTTGTATGACAGGCGTAATCTGCCAGCAGCTCATCCAATAACTTAATAAGGCAAAGGCAGCAAGAACAAAGTGAGTTAACCTTTTAGCTGATGTTTGCTTTGAACCTGAGCCATGAACTCACATCAGGAGAGGAGGAGAGGGAGTGTGTGTGTGTGTGTGTGTGTGTGTGTGACCATAATATGTGTATGGTAGGGTCCCAGGCAGGCATAAAGGTGAAGACAGTACAATATGTGGGAGGAGACGGAGTGCAAAGAAACAGACAAGAGGGGAAAAGGGCAAAGAGAAAGTCTAATAAAACTTGTCAGTGCAAATCTAAAGTAAAGTAACTGGCTGAACATGATTAATAAACAGTATGTTTTGAGAAAATGGTTGACAAGTTAGAGCAAAAATGAAAGTAAAATAACGTAATTTTTAATAACAAACAAAATCAGCAGCAATTAAATAATCAGATCTTGGCCCTGAATACTTTGACATGGAGCCAAAGTCCCTCCTCCTCTTTTAGCCAGCCCTGTTCCACTACCACCAACTATAAGGCTGTATATACATTTTTTTGTCCATATTCTGAACTAAACTATCATTATAACCATGAAGATTTACATTCAGTAATAACATGAGTCAGCCAGTGGGACGGTGTCAAAGCAGCACGGTTGTAGCTGTTGTCAAGGACATCAAAGTCACGTCCTAATGTTTGTTTCTGGAGCTTAACATTAATAATGACCTTTGGGGGAGTTTAAATTCTGCAGCATAATGTATACATGGTGGATTTACTAAAGCTGACAAGCCAGCATTTTCAAACCAGTTTCTTTTAAGGTGCTATTATCAACATTTTTATAATAACGATAGATCAAATTACTTATTGTATGTGAAAGGAGTCACTCATAGTGTTGAACCCATAGAGAATTATCACCCAACTCTGCAGTCTCCCGCAGCTCTACGGAGCATTTCAGCAACTTTCATGTCATTGTTCAGATTTTATGACCTACAACTGTTTTGTTCAGTCCTCACACTCTCATAGGATTGTTTCCAGCAGCAGCAGACAGCTGTTCTCAGCAAAAAAGCTCTTATAAACCCACTGTACACTATCTGACCAGCAACAAACAACAGGCAGACTAAGTTAGGCATGAGCTGGTGAACCTAGTGGAGCTAAACCTGGGAAAAAAGGGAAAAACTTAAAAAAAATGGAGTGTTGAGAATGGTTAGAGTCCTCAGGTTTATGCTCACAATAATTACATTTACAGTATTTTTTGAAACATTGGCCATGTATAATATGAACATCTGACATTATATATATACATATATGTATAAGAGGATAATAAAATATTTTTTTATTTCTCCACATGCATTACATTCCTGACTGTGTGAACAAGCATTGAAACAGTAGTACAAAGATCTTGCTCATGGGAGCTCTAGTTGTTGAATTTAAACTAAAAGTATAAAAAAAATAATATCAATAATATCATTACTACAGTCAATACGTGCTTACAATTTTACTGTTCAGTGTAATAGATGCCCATGCGGTTTATGTTATGTAGCCTGCATGAGAAAGTCAGTTGTGAAACAGGCAATCTCTATAATATAGTATTATAAAAGTTACCATTCCAAGCCTGCTTTCAGAGATATTTAGTTTGCAGCAAAGATAACCACCCACTGTCCTTCCCACTTGCACATATCACTCCTCAGCCACATCATCTACACCTCCTCAGTTATCACTGCAAAATGTAAACACAATTCCCAGGACTGAGCTGGAAGAAATATTTAACGCAACAAAACTGTTGTTGCTCCCTTACAAAAAAACATGTCAATCTCAAATGCTTGTACTGTACCACAGTGTAATATATTTGTAGATGTGGTGGGTTTCATGGTTTTTCAGTGGTCGTACACATCCACACAATCAACATGCACATAAATAAACTGTGCCCAGCATAGTTGTTTACATGAGGATGGGATAAATTACCAAATAAGAGTAACCAGCTTTATTCCCCTCTGGGGAAGCGAGAGCTGGAACGGAAAGCCTGGCATTCCTAAAAGAAAACAGAAACTCTGGCCTTCTGACGAGCTATTGACGTTTTAGACGGCACGTACACAGCCAACATAAGCGATGGAACTGACCCTATCAGCGCTCGTTTTTGTTGCAAAAATGCGGCGACAAAACAGTGTGAGAATAGTGCGACTCATGTTTTCTCAAGTTTGATGATCCAACTGAATATCAGCATAAACAATGGGGTGGAAAAACACACATACTCACGCAGACAGAGGCAAACAAGCACATGAAAGTCCTTTTCTACATGTAATATAACATTCCTTAAAAAAGTCACAGTTACCCACTAGTAGAAGCAGGTCAGGCACTGGAAGCAAATACGTACAATCAAAATCAAACACAAGCATATTTCAAGAGATCCAGTACACAGGCTCAGGCCAGCCAGACTCTGTGGATGTTGCCTCTCTCTCTGCAGGCTTTGCCAAAACTGAAAAATGCTGGCAGTGGCTATGACTGGAGACACGAGGAATAAACTTGGAAGGTTTCTATTTAGGGCTGTAATCCCCCCGTGTGTAGGTGTGACCTCTCAACTGCATGGCTTTGAGGTCTATCGATGTCTGTTTTCTCACAAACAAGCAGACTTTGTGTAAAGAGTGCATGTGTGGTCACATACCTTTATTATATACTATGGTGCACAGAATTAAATTGCAGTATTGACTTTTTAAATCAAGGCATATTTTTGTTCAGAATTTAACAATTGATTTTTTATGGAAGCTGGAGTGTGCCGCAAGAACCATTCAGATCTTTTAGGAAGCTAATTTTATTGATCATCATTGTATTGATAGATTTAGAAAAAAATGTGCATATTAGTTTGTGTGTAAAGCAGAAAAATATAGTTAAGGTAGTTTTTAATCACATCTACAAAGAGACACAAATGACCAGAAAGGGATGAAAAACTACCTCAAAGACACATAGAATTACCTCAAAAAAACAAAAAAACTATGAAAAAAAGTCACAAAAAGATTACAAAGAGGCCTAGCTTGCTCCTATGTTAGAGAGGTGGTGGGGCCTTTTCCATGCCCTTTGCTCAGGGGCCCATTGTCTCATAATCACCTCATATGCACACACTAATCAACCAATATCTCCTTTGTTTTCTCTCTGTCTCTATCTCAGAATATATATTCATATCCCTCATGGACCAGCAGATCCTAAGGAGTATTGTGAGGTATGAAGTATCTCTACATCTGCCGAGTGAAATATTGCCAGCTTTTGGCCTTGGCTTGATATTTTACCAAACATAGCATCCAGTGCCCTCTCTCCTCACCTCTCCCTCTGAAGAGAGCTCGGCCTGAACTTAAAAGCTTTAGCCTGGCATCCGGACAAAAAGTACAGCATGCTGGAGCTTTACTTGGGCTTGCAATGTTCTTCTTGACCTGAGCCAGGAACCCTCGCTGGACAACACAGAAATTTAATACACGGAAGATGTTGCCACAGTGGCCAACACTGAAAATAAATAACTCAAATTGAGAAAGTTGAGATTATTTCTGTAAATGGCCATATCTCTTAACTACAGTGTTTTTTTGAATTAGTGTCAAAATACCTTTCTGACAGAATTTCCAAATATTTTTCTAGGCTTTTCCAAAACTGTGTCAAAATATATATTTATCATCAAATAATATCATATCAAGCAGAGAAGTGTGCTTGTTGGGTCAATGTTTAATTTGGATACCTTCTGCATCTTGCCTCCTATCAAAATATTGGTACATAATACAACATGTGAGCCTGATGACAGCATTTCACCTTTTTCTAAGTAGATTTTTGTAAGCATTTCTCTCTTTCAGTTCTGCAAATGAACTAAACCATGGTAACTTTATATGGGAATACAACTCCATCGCTACCAAAACTGGTCTGGTCTGATTTGATTGGGATCAAGGCGGACAAGACACATTTTTTCAGTTTGTAACAACGCATGCTGAGATTAGGAGTTAAGAGTGCATGAAATTTGGCAGGCAGAGAAGTTGAAATAGATAGCTAAAAGTAATAGACAAACAGTTGAAAGTGGTAGTGGTATGAATGCTAACTTGACCAAACTAATTGAAAAAAAGGTTAAAAATATACAGTTTAAAATGAATTTAAATGAACATATTTGTAATTACAACTGGGAGTGTTGCTGAATGGGTACTGGTGGGATGGTTATGTTACAGCCACACCAATACATTTTCATTGTTAAATGGCATTTTAAAAATGAAAACGATCTTTGTCAGCACGAGCATTTTAGCATTTGATGGAAACCACTACGATAACAGAATCGTAGAATCGAGACTCCTTGATACCCAATCATACCAAATTAACCCTCTCTTTTTGAGTTGCAACTGCCTACATCTGTGCCAATCTGCTGGCTGTACTGTTTCTTGCTTTCTTTTTCCTATTGTTCCACCAAAATATCATGAAAAACATGAAAAAAATACAAAGCTCAAGGGATAAAAAGCACACCTTGAGGTAGTAGCACATCATGCCTTGGCAGCTGTGTGAAACCAAGTCTTCTGATTGCCTTGGCCATCCTAGTTACCAGCACAACAGACAAAAAAAACAATAAAAAAAAATAGCTCAGCTTCAACATTCAACATTTAACTTGTGACCTCTCTACTTGGTTGTGCTAATCAACGATTCAATGCAAGAAGTCAGGCTTCATCGTGGTAACAGGCACACCAGTGGCGCAGCCCTCTCCTCTCCCTACATCCTCCCGTCCCTGGAGCGGTTAAAGGAGAGGCAGATGTTTCCTTTTACAAAATTTTCCTCCCACTTTCTCTTCCTCCGACCCCTCCCTTACAGTGGGTGCACAGAGACACACGGGAGGCATCCATGCACACAACACACTACAACAGATTTAGCACCTGTGACTTCTGAATCTGTCGTTTCACCTTATTCCCTCTGGACACACACACAACTATATAAAGTATATTCACCGTCACATTTATCAAGACTTTTATAACACCGTTTGCTTGACTATGCATAAACACACAGCAGGGAGGGCTGCTCAGTCTAAACAGTCAGCACACAGACACACACACAGGCCACTGGCTTTCCTAAAAAGGCCTACATTTGGGCCAACTCCAGGGGCCAACAGCACGCTACTTAGTACCTCAACACTTCCTGGAGTTTGTCGAAGACATGCAGATATGTACATTCTGTGTGCTAAGAAAGCACTGTTACATTAGCAACTTAAGTGGCGGTTATGAAGCTGAACAAAGTGACCCTGGCCTCTCAAAGTGCCAGTAATGACGAGTTAAGTGCTCATACAAGAGGAAGGTGTGCTTTGCATAAGAGCACATACCCTGGAGTATGCTGGTAAAATTGGGTTTCAGGGAAAAAAATGAAAATCTTACATAACGCAATTTATTTTTGACGAAGCTCTAAAGAAAGCCCAGAGCATGATATAATCTGTAGTTTAGGTATTATCTATAATAGACATCATACTGTAAGGTAATTCTACTTCTCAGGAGATTTCACAACCAAGTTTCCCGGAAATTTAATTTCATCAATACAAAATAGGCAAATGGTGAAGAAACAGACAAAGAGGGATGGAGACAATATCATGTGTAACTAATAAAAAAGGACATTTTATCTACAGTAAGTGTGTGTGAGTGTGTGTTATATGAGAGATCCATGGCTCAGGGTTGTAGTGGGACATGTGACATTTGAGTGAGTGAATGTGTGAATGTGTGTGTGAATGTGTGTGTGTGTGAATGTGTGTGTGTGTGTGTGTGTGTGTGTGTGGAGGCAAAGCTGACATTAGAACCAGTGTAAGCAAAAACTTTCAAGCAGCTCTTTCATTGTGATCATTATGGTTCAGCATCATAAGACACAGCCTTAGGCGAGGTGCACACAGCAGTGTCCAAGCTGAATGTGAATTTTAGTCTCTACACTAACAACCAATAATCCTGTGATGTAACGTACACATATCTGAGCATCATTTTTTCCTCGTGTAAGTGTGAAACCCGGAGAGATGAGGGCTGGCAGTGAGGTCACTTCCTTAATGCCTGCCAGTGCTAACACATACTAATGCAAAAACATACAGTATGTTAGCTGGTTAGTGGCATACTGTATGTGTTCAACACCAGTACAGGAAACAAGATCATATACTTTCATGTCAATAGATTTCTAATAGGTTTTATGGAATCTAGTGATATTTTATGGAGAAAAATAACACTGAACACGCACTAAATCGATCTTAACTTGTTGAAGACAATACAAAACTAACTATAGTTGATCTTTTTTGGTTCCCTCATTGTATTAAATGACACATTTCCATTGAGCAGCTTTCTCTGTGGGGTGCAGTGCCGGGATCCCTCCGAGTGGAACAATGTTAATGGGGATGACTTTAGCTGTGATCACATCCTCTCACTCAGCACCCTCTGCTCGCCTCTAGTCTTACATAACAGATAATATTTATAGGCGGTGAGTAAATGTGTGTATGTGATCTCACGGTCTTATTCATAGTGGGTGAGTCTTCATCTGAGAGTGTCGTCCCCTCTCCGGAGATTGGGCTGCTGCAGGAGTTTGTGGAGAGAGGTCGAGGTGGTGTGACAAGAGAAGGCAACCGCCAACCCCTAAACTGCAGCAGCACACGTCAGAGTGGTCTTGTTTATGTTGGACAAACTAAAAGAGCTTTAAAAGATCAGATTAGATTCACATTCTTGACAGAGTTGATCCTTTTGGCCAAAAGGAAGAACTGAATTTTCATGTTTTTACACATGATAGCTGCAGTACTTGTACCTATCTTCTTTATGCAAATCTGTATAGCTGATTCTAAATGAGTTGTGTTTTCTCATCCCTGATAGGAAGTGGACTTTTAAGTTGAAATTTCAATTTTTGGACCTTTAGTTTGCCTTATGTCGTTGTCTAGTCTGACTCGATTAAGGACACTGAAACAAAAGTCTGTTTGCATGACTAAAGGCTGCAAATCAGTCAGTTGGCTCCAGTCCACTTGGTCCCCTTGGATCTACTGAATGTGTATGTGTGTGTTGGTGTGTGTTGTACCTGTCGAGGGCGGTGCTGGTGGCAACACTCCTAGCGAAGCCCTTGACTCCCAGCTGTCTGAAGTAGGGGATGGTGGAGAGGTTGGCAGCCATGATGGCCACCGAGTCTGAGGGGTTCACAAAGAAGCCATTTTCTCCAAGGATCATGTACCGGTCCTGAAGACAGCACAGCATACAGTACAATATAAATCATTTTTTTAGTGTTATAATCTGGCGAGAGAACTGCAATAACAGAAAACGTGTCTGATTTTCCATTTAGGCTATATTAAAGGACAAAGCTTCAATATTTTGCCAAAAGAGAGACCAAAACTAATACTGAATAGATCCTAATAGCTTATTCCTTTATTCCACAGATCTGTTTAGTTGTCTTTATGATGCTGCATATAATATATTAATTCAACATGTGATGACTGTAAATATATTCAGGTAACAGTCGCACAGCGTAATCATTGGGCTGCCATAAAATCTAGTAAAGCTGGATCTGCAATTCTGCTGTAAAGTACAATATAATACGCATCAAATAAAAAAATCCCAGTTACTGTTTAAAGATTGAAGGATATTGGTTATGGTATTATGTAACTGCAACCTCAAAAAAGAAATCTTCACTCAGTAAGATTACAACCGCTGGTGCTAATGACTGTGAAGATACCGATCCTAGTGGGAGAAACACAGCAGATATGACATAATTCTCCTGATGCTAGGATAATTTACACAGCAAAGGGTGTGTGTGTGTGTGTGTGTGTGTGTGTGTGTGTGCCTGTGTGTGTGTGTGCCTGTGTGTGTACAATAGAAATGACTATTGGATGACATTGTGGAAAAAGTGAGCTGCTTGTTGGACCATCATGGATACAGTATTATTCAGCCTTCAGCCTCCATTGCTTTTCTTCCTGATATCAATGAACAAACAAAAACAAATACAAATAAATAAGGCTCTCTCTGGTATCTATGGGTGGAGTCTAAATTAAATAAATTCAGCAAAAAAACATAAATAGGAATTAATTGGTTTGATAAATAATATTTTCTTACATACCATGATATCCCATGGTATGTAAGAAAAGCCGTCTTTTTAAGACGAATAAACATTGCCAAGCTAAAATATTTAAGCCAAATTAAACTGACAAATATAATCACAATTATCATCAGATTTTTTTTCAGATTCACTTAATCTAAGTCATTATTTTAGGTCACCAGGGGTTATTGTTTTATGGCACAAAACAAGTGAAGGGGCCTTTACCTTTACATTTTTTTTGTACATTTCTGCAGCTGCTTATAGTAAAATGCATTTGAATAGCAATTTAAAACTTTAAATATCTTTTGTTCTAAACTTCTTTTCCACATGCTAGCAATATGAAAAACATGTCCACTAAAAATAAAAAGTGTTTTACCAGTTAGTTCATCGGCACCTTATTTAAACAATGAACAATGTTTATATCTACTACACGTGTCTATGACAGGACTACTGATGTTCTGTATTCATGCTGTGGTCAAATATCAACAGTGTTAATGTCAATCTACTATGTACCTTTTATCATAGTGCCCCTTCTTATCACACTTATTCAGCTGTGGTTCTACTGAGAGAAGAATATGAATCTGACATGTGGCATATGAATATTTAAAATGACATTAAATATATTATGTTAAGGATCACCTCCTCCAGACATGTTATCAGACATTTAAAAGTACATCAAAAATCGTACCCCATCTGCATCAAATGCAGCTCCAAAGCCGAAGTCCCCTCCTTTCATAGCCTCTACCAGAGAGGTGGCGTAAGTCAGGTTGGGCTCTGGAGGTCGGCCACCAAAGTCCTCCAGAGGGACACAGTTGACAGCAGAGTTAGCGGGAGCTCCCAACTCGTCACACAGGATCCTACGTACATAGGGGCCCATCACTGAGACACAACATAAGCAGAGGAGAAGAGACAGAAATAGTTTAATCTCCAATAACATTTACTGCAGCTCAGGGGCTGTGTAAGGTACATGATGAAGCGTCTCACCCCCATTCATGGCATCTATGTGTATCTTGAGCTGGTCTGGTCCCGTGAGAAGACTTTTAATGGCACTGAAGTCAAAGATGTTTCTCAGCAGTTGTAGATACACCTCGACTGAGTCTACGATCTCCACTAGAAACACAGAGAAGATAGAATTAATGATTTGTTTGCATGCATTTGTGCTTTTAAGAAGTGTGAATGACTGCCGTACCTCTGAAGGGTTTAAACTTGTTCTCCAGGTCAAAATCTTGTCTTCCCAGCCTGGACAGGTCAATGCGGAGATCGGGGCAGATTGCATACTCCTCGAGTGTCCGGCTCACCTGATAGATCCTCTCCATCACTGTGTCCGAAGACGGGCCTACCACACAAATAAGTCATACATTAACATGTGACTTAATAGATTGTCTCAAACTCCTGTATCTAACATTATCAATAAAAAAGAAGCAATATTTCTCAGTCCTCACCTCCATTTGCCACATTGAACTTGATTCCAAAGTCTCCACCAGGACCTCCGGGGTTGTGACTAGCTGTGAGGATGATCCCGCCAATGGCCTTGATCTTCCTGATGATGCAGGAAACAGCAGGGGTGGACAGGAGGCCGTTGTGGCCAATTACCAGACGACCAATCTGCACAGCACAGATAATAAAAAAAGGAACAATATCAGTTGCACATCAATTCAGGATGTCACCTATTGTAATAATACTTTCTGATAAGATGGGAATGTTTAGGGGTCCACTCTCTTTTGTGGATGTTTATAGAATGCTGGAAATGTTGAAAAATGTAGAAAAATGAGGCAAACAATAATAATATCAGGTAGTGCTTCTTGAGCTGGCTGTGACACAAAATCTGAAAAACAACTCATGTATTTATTTATTTTTTACGCTGACCTGAAAAGGCTTAAGAGCCCATCTGTCCAACTGGACCTGAAAGCAACACTGGCCCCAAAGCTTCTCATCATTCCACAGGTAACTAATTGACAGCCAGCTTTAAAAAAGCAAATGATCTGCCCCAAGAGGGTGCCTAAATAACAGAGCTGCACTCTATTTATAATTTGTTTGCTACTTTTAAAGTGGTAATACCACCAGCATCCCATAATTCCCCTGCATATCAGCGATTCTAAATAAAAGTGCCCTCACTAGAGAGGAATTTATTCTCCTGACGTCAGTGTATCCTCCTAACATCCGGCATGTGAATATAAAGAAAAGAGAAGAAAGTGAGGGACATCCCTAAGAAATGTACTCTGTAGAACGCATTAAGCCTGCATATTATTGTGTAATGACGTGTATAAAACAATCTATTATTCCCTTCTGTATTTAGACTTTGTTCAGTAACTAGTTTAAGAAAGATGGTCCGTGCATTGGCAGGTTATCTGCCAGCGCTGCCACTATCCTGACTCTTGGTTCAATGCCATATGACAGGGGATCCCCAAAGCACGGAGTTTGGCCCTGGAGAAGGGGAACAGCAAGAGGAGGGGAACACACGTCGGCAGGAAAATAGAGCAGGATGGATGGAAGTGCTGATAAGGCCGACATCAAGAGACATTTGGCTGGGCCAGCAGAAAAACGGACTGATCTCAAAAACAAATTATATTCCCTTCAGATTTTCCTTTGGAGCCTGTCCAAACCAATCACAAAGATCTCAGAGCAAGCGTTTTAAATGAGCTGTGGGGATTTTCCTCCTCTCTGTCTCTCTCACTCCGTCTTCCTCTTTTCATTTATCTGCAGCTGACACTTGAGAGTTCACACATATTTTGGATGGGTTTGCATGTCACTAACACCGACTATTACTTTCACATAAATAGAACCTTCAATGTTAAACAATATTGTACAACATGTAACTACTACTACTAACTATATTTCTAAAGAAGTCGTGGCACAATCTCTCTCTCTCTCTCTCTAGCCTTATTAATTTATGTCACTTCATCACAGTTTTTGCATAGGCTGTAGCCATGTTTATTTACCTTTTTTCCTTTTACTTATATTTAAATTACTATATGATTCATGATATTAAATTAAATTATAATTTCTGCATCATTTATCTATTTTTGTTAAAAAATGATGAATTAATTACTTCAGAATGGTATTTTGACACATAATTGTGCCTCAAACTAATATTGTGCCTCCTGCGATATGGACACTTCAATAAAATGTAAACGTTTTGTGCAGCCCTGATTGGAAGAGTGGGTTTTCACTTCTCAGACACTTATTTTTATAGTTTTAAGATATAAAGCTTTATGTAGGCCTATCTTACCCTGTGGTATAGTGGTAGTTAATGAGGTGGGTGTACTGCTAGGTGGATGAGTGGGTATCCTCTCTTATATATTCCATTGACCTTTGGCAGATATACTGGAAACCACCAGAAAAAGAGGTGGGTATATGCATACCTGCACTGATCTTAGCAGAAAAAGGGGGCAAATATTAGAACAAATTATGCATAATTTTCTTTAGTTTTCCTATTCCCTACACTGGTAATCATCTCGTGACCCCCAGGTTAGATCCAAAATGTGATTATTTCTTTGGGTCTAACTTTTATAATCATTCATGGCAAGTTTATTTAATTGCAGTGATAAATAGCTTATTTTGGAACAACTATTAGTGAAGATACACCACCGTATATTAATTTTTACTATGAAATGACAGAACTGATAGTCTTGTGCTTGGTTACAAATGTTTCCAGTGTGTTGATATAATGGAACAAATGCTTGGCAGTCTCTGTAGGATTACATGAAGACTGGAAGTCACCCCCTCCCTTCTTACCCCATTCGCAGCTGCCATCTGCACTATCACCTCGGTGGCAGCTCTGCTGAAGTAGCGGCCGTCGCTGCCCACCACCATGGTGCAGCCCTGTCTGTCCCGCAGGTCGATGGAGGACAACACGCTCTGGATGTAGTTCTGCAGGTAGTTCTTCTTCCCCTCGAACACCGCCGTCTTCCTCCGCAGCCCGTTGGTACCGGGCCGCTGGTCGTCGAAGGGGGCGGTTTGGACCGTCACCACCGGGATGGGGCTCGTCTCCATCCTCCTCGCCGGGACCCAACGGGAGGACGCCGATCAAACAAGCTGAAGTTTGTTTAAAAAGTTTGCCTCTGGTGGTGTTCGACCACAGAGTAAAAGTAGTGGTAGCAGCACAAATCTCGTCACCTTAAAAAGTGATGTTAGGGTAGTTTAGTCCCTGCAGTGATGGAAGGAAACACCCAGCCAGAAATCTTCTCACCTCGACAACTTATGTTGTAGCCCACAGAGCTGCATCCCTCACCACTGATCTTAACATTCAGCAAAACTCTCCTCTGCTGTTAGACAACTCCCTCTTTTCCTAATAAGCCTGAACAACTGACTACAAGAGAAAAAAATCAGGGAGGGCCAGAATCTTTAAGGCCCACAATCAGCTGAGCCCCAGGCCAAAAATAGACCTTTGACTGATGGCAGAGGGGAATTGTGTCGGGACCGGTCTGCAACCGGATACTGCCTGTGTCTGTGCTGTCCACACGCTGCCCGGTATGAAGACATAAGTCGTAACTGGAGTCACGTATAGGAGTTTATAAGTGGGAAAGGACAGCACGCAAATTAAAGCTCTATATTTCCAATATAACAGCAAGGATATCTTTTTCAATTGATCCTGATGGGTTACAGAGCCTTTAGTTTCACACATCACATTCTCCTTTATTTACTTTACATATGCTTTTTTAAGGTAAAAAGTAAGTTGAGCTGTGGTATTGCATGTATAGGTGATACACGAGTAGGTTAGGCCATCACAAGTAGGCTGCAGCTGCCTGCGTTATGTCCGCTCCAATATTTGGTAAACAGTGCCACCTAGAGGCAGGGAAAAAGAACTGAACTTTTCTTACACATAAAAAAAGCTCTTAAGATCTAACAACAAATTCGCACTATACATACATGCCTACATATTTTAATATGTTTTAGTCATAATACATTTTTTTTTAGAAATATGTGGGTTTTCACTGTGTTTAAATTAAGTAGGATAAATGCAGAAGTTTATTTGAAAAAAAATAAAATAAACAACTACAATCTGAAAAAAAGTTAGATCACAAGTTTAGAACTGCATCATCCTTAATCTGCTGGTTGGCAATTTAGTTTTAAATACATTTTTTCCATAATCTTTTTTTTAAAACCACAATTGGTACATCTTCACAACAGTGAACAGGTGTTTAAACCTGGAGTTAAGGATGGTAGAATTAAAAATAAATATATAAATAAATAACAATTGATGCATGTAAATAAATTTGGCTGGGCTCTATATTTTTTTTCCAAATATATAGACGCTGTTTGAAAAGTTAGACTTTCGTTTTTTTAAAAGACACTTTGTAAAACTTTCTAAGCCTACACCAAACGCATTATCTTAAGTAACAAAATCATAATGTTTCTGACAGCACAATATGGGGAAAAAATCATTAGGAGATTTTTTTTCCTAATCAAATAGATATTCCTACTTTTAATTGATTTCCACTGCTTCCCTACCTAAAATAATTATATTCAAACTGCAAATTACTGCTTAAAGTAACCAAATAAAGAGCTTCAAACATCACAGATATTTTTCAGACATTTATTTTGGCACGTTAATTAATAACAAAAACTCAACCAGGGGTCTCACAAATATATTACCACGCATCTTATTTACACATATTTCATTTAAGACATAAACTTGAATGTCAACGCACATAAATATCATGCAGTTAAAACATTTCTTTAAGAAATGACACATAGCATCAAACATACAGACACTGTAAAGGCTTCAACAGTGATGGTAGGAGAGGTTTCTTAAAGGCGCAGTGCTCAGCATGGTAGGGGGGCAGAAGGGAGTCCTGGGAGCCTGCAGGAGCGTCGGAACCAAACAGGCAGCAGGGCCCGACAAGAGGTGACCGTAGAGGGCGCTGCGGGGGCTCTGCTGTGGGTTTGGGTTCAGCGGACTGATGGGAGAGGGTTTGCTCATGATGCTTTCAATGCTGAAGGAGCACTTTGCCTGCGGGCCAGGCTTTGGCTCTGCGGGTTCTGTTGCGCAAAGCTGCGCTCTGAACTCTTTAGGCCCACTGCACTTCCCGTGGCTGTTCAAAGTTTGTGGTAGAAGGTGATAGGAAGAAGGAGGCATCATGATGCCCTCCTGCAGAGGCATGTACCGGATAGGAGCAGCGGGTGGGGGGCTTACCTGGCCCTGTACGCAGTATGGTTGTCCGTACGGCCGGTAGCAGTTCAAGTTTGAATAAAATATAAGTCCGTCTTTGCCAAGCTCCGGCTGGTTTCTCTTGAAACGCTTCCTTCGCCGCAGAAAGCTGCCGTTGTCGAACATGTCCTCTGAGGCAGGGTCCAGAGACCAGTAGTTGCCTTTGCCCGGGTTCCCAGGCTCCCTTGGGATCTTAATGAAACAGTCGTTGAGGGAGAGGTTGTGCCTGATGGAGTTCTGCCAAGCGGGGAACTTGTCTCTGTAGTAGGGAAACTTGTTGCTGATGAAGTCACAGATGCCACTCAGCGTCAACTTCTTCACCGGGCTCTGCAGGATGGCCATGGTGATGAGGGCGATGTAGGAGTAAGGAGGCTTCACCGAGCTGCCCTGGGCTTTCCTGGACGCAGGTGCGTCTGCGCAGAAACTGTTCTCGCTTTCACCCGAGGAGTCTGGCTCTGATGAGTCAAACTCAGCCCCAGATTCTGCTGAGGACCCTGGGTCCATGGCGCACTCGTTTCGATACAAACGCCCGTGGGTGGGCTCATCCTCGCCCACGATGTCAATCTCATCCTCTTCTAGAGGCAAAGCAGCGTGTTGTGAAGCTTCAAATTCACTGGAGAGAGTCATGGTCACACGCTTAATGTTAAAAAACGAGTAAAAACTCAACTGTGCCAAAGAGGCATTAATTGTTAGCCGTGCGTAAAAACCAAAAGGCCCCTATTCATGCGTAAAAGCGCATCAACCGTCTGATTCTTCTTAGTGTACCGGCTGTATGCTGCTGTAAGGAGGGTTGAGGCTTTATATGCTGGGAGACTGCTGCCCTGCAGGCCAGTCCCATTAACCCTCTGGACCTATCAGAGTAGCCCCTCACCGCGGGGAGCCAGGGGAGGCAAGCACACAGGTGGGGGGCTTCGCGAGTCCTGAGGTGCGCACAGCCTATTCATGCAAAGAAAGCTCAATTTATATATGGATATGTGTAGTATTTGCGGGAAATATGGCAAACTGTTTATGCATTTCATTGAAAAAGTTTAGAGTGAGTGCAACACAACAATTACATAATATAAAAACGAAATATGCAAAAGAAGCTGAAGGCTTACTGCTTCACAACTTACATGTGCTTTCGTTTCAGTTTAAACACGACTTAATGAGTATGGGCTCTACACATCACCAGTCACTACAGTGTTATTTTGGGGTCATCACTGTTTGCACTCCTGCAGCTCACACAGGTTGGTGGGCACTCTGGTTCTGTGTCTGACGTGTAAAAAGTATATTGATATGATTTATGAGAAATCGTACGGCAGCACAGTCGGAGGTTGGATGTTCTCGGGAATTTTAACACCACGCCTAGCTAGTGTTAAGCAACCAAGTGTTTCCCCTCGGAATCCCCGCGGGTTCGTTTAGTTTGCCACCTCTGGATGCCCGCGGGTGGTGTGACCATGAAAATGGCCGTGGTAGGGCATCCCGCAGCCAGCAGAGAAAAGAGGCTATAGTCGCCTTAACGAGGCCATCAGCATCAGAATCGAGTAGGAAACGGCTCAGCTGAGCGGGGCGCTCTGGGCTACAGGGCTCAGCTCAGCTTTACGACCGGGATGAATAAGCAGAGCCATCCTCAAAGCAAACCGGTCCAGCAGCGGATATGTGCTAAAACCGTGCTGCTGCTAAACCATCTCCATTGCAAATGACCGAGTTGGGAAAACTCCACCTATTTCCTCACCTTAGTGGGCCTACTGTGTGTGAGAGAGATGGTTCTTACACGACTACCAATAATGGCCAAAGTAACAAATACCACAACATAGATGGTTGTAATTTGTCAAGCATTACAAGCACTAACTTTATTCAAGCTGCAATTTAACATTTAATCTGGAATGGAATCCAAAATTAAACTATTGAATTTTGAAACAATGCAGTGGTTGGATGACTAAAACTTTACCAATTTAAAGAAAACCATTATATCTCCTTTGGAAACAAGTAATAGTATAGTTTTAAATTTTAGATTAAACATAACCAGCAAACACAGGTCTGTATGGCACTAACACATTTACTATAACCCCAGCCTGCTGACTGGAACTCTTTGTATGAGTTTCATAACAATAAAAGCTAAGATGGTAATGCTATAAAGTCTTCTTCACACTTTGTAGAGTTTCATGGTGAACTTACCACTAAATCCCAAAGGCACTTTGTGTCTGTTGTTATGTTAATAGTCTGCCGTTGTCACCTAGAACAAACCGTTTTTACAAATGGCTAAAAACATTTATTGTGTTTAGGTGTATCAGAACAGTCTTTCAGTCAAACTTTATTTTGAATAATTTAAAAATACAGGGTGTTAAAAGCCAGAAACATAAGTCTACTTGTTTACAGTACAGTCTTGTACCACACTGGATACAGTATGTGTGCCACTTTGCAACTTCCATCACTACTTGGGCTCCCAACCTTTAAAATGGCAGATTTCACAAAGCCATCTCTATTTAAAAGAACAAAAAAATGCATTGATTACATTTTAGGGACCTTCGATGCATCTTAGTGTGTGCACACATTTTAGAAGTCATGTTCAGTTTAAGTTTCACAGCATATATATGAGGCACTACAGCAAGATACACAATCTTTGATATACTGCAGCCTTTCAAGCAGGTAGTGGAGAATTATCAGATTAAAACTACCTTAACCATCCTCTGACGTACCTCATGTTCTTGCACAAAGGAGTGAATGTCTGAAACACAGTCCCAGATTTATGGATGGCCAAAGTCATGACTTTTGCTCCAGAATCATCAGTTTTTAATGCATCAGAGAGTGCAGAGATTGTAGTTAATTTTTCGCTGTTCCTTCCAGCACTGCAGAGATGAACTGTTCCTGCAGAATGTTTTTGTCCAGGTTCCGACCTGCAGGACAGAGCAGAGACAAACGTGAGTACACACACACACACACACACACACACACACACACACACACACACACACACACACACACACACACACACACACACACACACACACACACACACACACACACACACACACACACACACACACACACACACACACACACACACACACACACACACACACACACACTCTTGTACTTCTATTTTTGTGAGGGCCATCACTGGAACAGTGAATTCCCTTGCAAGGTTATAATTAGTTTTAGTTTTAATTTCGTTGTGCGAGTTTGCTAGTTTTAATTTAGTATTTATTTTTTTGAAATGCCTTAGTTTTAGTTTAGTTTTTATTAGTTTAGTTTTTTGTAATGGGGAATTTGTTGGGTGGGATATTAAAAGAGGTCCCAGTATATTTTGCCTTTATTTCCTTTGTCTTATCCATCTTCATTATGTATGAAATAAATTGACAAAGACGAAAATGACATTTTCACTATAATTTTAGTTAGTTTTGTAACCACACAATACATTTTCAGTTAATCATCATTATCATGTAACCTTTAACCCTTAAAACAAAGTCTGAAATTTCCCTGGAAAGAGCAATGAAATTTGTACAAATTATAGATGAAATGGGGTCAAAGTTATGAAACTGTTTAAATTAATTTTAAAGTTGAGTTAGTTTTAGCAAGTTGAGTTCTTGAGTTGAGTTGAGTTGAGTTGAAATAAAAGCTTAATTGAAACCCAATAAAATATTAATTTGTCATTCATTTATTACTGGAAACTAGGATATTGTGACCTATTCAACCTACATCAAAAATAGGCTTTACCATGTGGTTATTTCTTACAGACTATTTATTTACTGAATGACCAGAAAACATACTAAATTGTGAAATATATCATCATCCAAATATGAAATCACTTATATCACAATGGAGGATTTCGGCCATATCCCAAGCCGTACTGGAAACTTTACTCTCCATTTTGTTTAATTGTATGCTTGAACATTGACAAATTTCACATTTTCTAAGGTCAGCTGATCTGCATAAAAAATAACCTCAGATGAAAGATTTTCCAAATGACATACTTTCCAGGAATTTCTGGGATGCAAACTGTTAAAAGATTGACAACACATAAAATAAAACACTACCTCAAACTATGATGCAATTGAACAGCGAAGACAATTGTAAATTTGTCAATAAAAGTTTTTTACTACCTCCATTAAACAAACATTAGCACGTAGATTATTTTAAAAAAATGAAAGATTGTCAAAAAAGAGCCATTTTGGTTCATTTCATGCAAGTCAATGGGTTTGCTGCCTTCACAGTGGTGTGTAAGAATTGTGTAAAAGATACACATGTGAAAGAAGTGTGTGTGTCTTCACCTATAAAGACCAGGCGGTTGATCCTTGGGTTCTCCTTCCAGAGCTGTGGAGTGTCATTGAGGTCATACAGCTCGTGGACCCCCTGCAGCATCACTTGGTGGGCTTTACCTGCAAATGATACTATGCCCTGAAACACAAGGGCACAAGTCACGAGTGACATATTAACCAACAGTGAATGAAGCGTTTGAAACTGATTAATGCAGATAATGAAGTGGCAGTTACTGATCACCGCTGCCACTGGGGTGACTATTGTGCTCTACTGTACCTTTAACCGAATGACAGTCATGGGTTGCCCTTCTTTGTTTTTGAACATCTTTTCCCATAGGAGCTCCTGAAACAGTGGAAAATGGGTGTTTACTTTACAAAGGACTGTATTGTTTCAGAGCTAATTAGTAATGGTTCTAGGAGTGTACCTGGATGAAGACATTCAAAGCATCCTCACACAGATCTCCAGCCACTTCAAACGTCACAGTTAAAATACTCTGAGGATGACATTAAATACAAGATGAGTGAAATAATCCACATATACAACAAACTAGACATTTTGTGGTGTTAAATTGGCTTTTTATTCATTAGGATTAAGACTTCCTTATTAGTCCCACAATGGGAAAATTCAACCTCAGCATTATACCCATCCTTTTGAATACACCAGTGAACACATCATGCTTAGGAGCAGTTGGCAGCACATTACTGCGCGTCCGGGGAGCTGTGTGGGGGGATTAGGTGCCTTTCTCAAGGGCACTTAAGTCCTTGGTCGGTCAAATATGGCATAACAAAAAGCAAAGGCGAAAAAAATGCAAACCGTACTGTGTTTAATTTTTACCTCTTAATCCTAAGATTTCATGAAACATATTTTTTTACAAAATGAACCAAAACACCAGAAAAAAGGACGATCTTGGGTCCATAATTATGAGAATAAATATGAAACAAAATATTAACCTAAGCCAAAAAGAAATCCACTATTGAATTACAATCAAACACTAAGCTTGATTACAAAATATTTTGTCAATGCTGATCAATGGAAGAAGCCATAAAGTGCATCTTTGGTTAGATGAGAAAAACAACACTGAATGGAAATGCTATTAATGAAAGAAGTTATCCTTTACTGCAGTAAAAATAGTACAAATAAAAGCATGTAAGTATTGTCAGCAAAACGTTCTTAAAGGGACAGTTCAAAGTACAGTTCATGCATCCAAAGTCAGTGTATCACCTACAGTAGGTGGTGGTCGTGACGCTCTGATGTTTGGAAAAGCAGAACATGGGAGACAGTTTGTGTAATTGCATGACTTTGGTGTTTTAAATGGTTAGTTGGGTTTCAACTACAGTGTTGTGTGAGGTAAAATTACTGTTTTGTTCCAATGGAGTCTGGTGGCACTAACAAGTGCATTAAATGGGTTCATTTCTTCATGCATAAAATTTAACAGGGCTGTCTGATGGCAATGTAAAGCATTAAAAATATTCTAGATATATTATAGCGTACACTCAATATAGGTTTTGCTGCTGCCCCTGTCCTCAGCAGTACATTGCTTAGTTTACATGTCTGTCCTGCTGCCTGCTTCTCCAAACTGGAGATGTGCCAACCACCATCGACTGTAGATAAAACACAACTATAAGTAGGTACCTCATACAACCCCACTTCAATAAATCCAACCTATTCCTTTAAATCATGAAAAGTAACCATTATGCAAATTGGCTCAATTAGAAGTGCATATTTATCATCTATAGATATAATGTTTATTACTCTTGATCCATAAATGTGTAAGCAGCATTTTAAGGTCGACAAATTGGAGCTGCTTTTGAACCACTTTATACACTGCTGGGTAGTTCATAATAATTAGTATTTTATAAACAGATCATATGTTTTATGTAGTAAGGTATTTCACTCTGAAATATAGTAAAGTAGATGCATATAGGCGGATAACAACTACCTCAAATTGTAGTGCACTACTTGAATAAGTGTAGCTTTAATGTTTCGAGATTCATATTTTCAGGCTCTTATTAAAAGTTAGAGTTCCCTGATGACATATATTTAAAATGCATCTTAACAGATATTTTCAGTTGACTGAAACCTGCAAAGTCATTATGAACATTAAACAAAAGAAGTGTTTTTACACCCCGGCTGATGACTTTGTCAATGACCGTGTCAAAAATCACAACTCCACTCGGCACCTGAAACCCCTCTTTATCTGCCTACATCCCCCCTTTCTCACTCTTTTCCTCTGCCTCACACACTCCCTCCTCTCCAAACTTCCTCACAGCATTAAAAGGGCACTTTGTAGATATTTGGGGGTTTTGTGTCGGAGTGTTAAGGTTACACACTTCCTTGTCATTTGGTATAACAACAGAAAAACAGCATTCACATTTACATGAAAAGAGCAACACGGGGAAGAGGAGAGGGGGAGGGTCTGAGGGACGGTTGAGCTTCATGCGGGAAAGGGAACTTGGAGAAAACAGACAACAATGCTGTTATTTACCCACACAAACAGCCCTCATCTCTCCTCATCCTGTGATAAAAGGTCATGGGTATAAAGCACAAGATGAGGCCTAATTGCTGTGAGGAGTCATTTGGTCTAAAGCCTGATGAAAACATCAAGACAAATGGTATTAGACTAATCCTGCAGTAAATATTTTTAAGCATTTACATCTTCATTGAAAAGAACTGGACTTAACTGATGCTTAGATATTGAGTTTACTCTGTGTCTTTTCTTATAAATTGATACACTCGTGGATTACCATTCAGATCTAACATTCAACTGCTAATTAAACATTAAAACATATTAGTTGAGGGAAAAATTGATTTGATCACGGTATTTTGTTTATAAATAATATTGTTCACTGAAACATATCTGTACCCTTCATTATATTAAATCGGTATGTATGATAGGACGATTTTAGAGACAGAAGAGTAATAGTGGGATTGCAAAACTGCCAGCCCACTACAAGAAATTGAAGATGGTTTAAAGGAATTAAGATCAACAAAATTAATTATGCATTTTATTAAATCTCTAGATCGTTAACACCTATTTCATATTCCACATATAGAATAAGGAGGCCCTATGGAGGATTGTCCTATATCTTGGAAGCAAGTGTTTAAGTTAATATAAAAGACAACAGTGGAAACATTTATTAGATCATTTCAGTTGATTAATCTAGAATTTGTTTGGCAGCTAGTAAAATGTCAGACAAATGTCATTTTTGTTTGTTTCTGTCTTTTGAAGGGAGGTTTAAAACGTGAAATGCACTGGAGCTGCCTTGGAACAGATTTTTTCTCTGTTTCAGAATAATGATAATATAAATCTGATTATTTTGTGAGGGGAAATGTGTATTTTTGAAGCTTCTGATGTCAATTCTTTGAATATCAATCAATTTAGACAATAAAGGTATTTTAATTATAAGAGGTTATATGGCAAAAAGAAATGATGGTGCTGGAGAAATATTTTGAATATCTTTGAATTTTTGCATTTAAATAAAAATAACAAGTGTAATTTTTTAAAACGATTACCTTTAGTAGTTAAGTTGAGAGTATTTTTTTTCTTCCTTTCTATACAATAATTGAAAGTATATCTTATGGAGGAGGATATCTTTTTTGTTCTTGCTTTCTTATTTGCTTTTTTAATGTTATTTATTGTCGTTGGGCCTACTGATGTATGTTGTGTTTGTTGTTGTCAGGGTTAATTTTGTGTTTTGGCATGAGTTGGTGTTGTGTTTATGAGTATAAATAGTGCTTTGGTGACTTATGTCAAGTTTTCATTAATTAAAAAAAATCATTAAAACATGGTCTGTCAACTACATTTTATAACATCTGAATTCTGTTCAAACAACTGTGAAACTGTGACCTGCAGCCAGGACTGTGATCAGTCTAGCCAACACAGTCTACACTGGATATCTATGATGCTGTGTATGTAAGAGCGAGATTGGGTCTATTTGCAGTGTGACAAGAAGACATCAAAAGCTTTTAGTCGATCTCAACACAAAAACTAAAGCAGGGAGGGAGTTTTCACTACAGTGTCACAGCCTGGGGGAATGCAAGGCACATTGTGAGCCTCAGGAGACTGCATCCCCTTTATCCTGTAGGAAATGATGTGTTGAAATAAATTAGCAAACAAAACAAGGAAAACTATAAGAGACGCATAGAGGGGTGAGTATCAGCAGTTAACAAATAAAAGAATAAACGAGACAGAGCATGGGAACGATACCTTGTCAAGATGTGGTCTCGTATCTTTCACAAGCTGGAGCTTCTCTGCCAGACTGTTAAAAGGAGAGAGATTAAAAGTTAGAATATTTTCTTCATACAACAAGACAGACTCATTTCAAATTAAAAAGGCTCAAAACTAAAAAAATATATTTAAAATTATTTATTTGGACTGTTATTTTGTACTGACCAGAGCTACATCTTAAAGTTGATTTTTGGGGTTTGTGTTCATCAACATATTGACATAATAATGACGTTTTTATATTATCATCATTACATTTTATAACAGAATCTGTGTGCCATCTCTTCTGGCTGCTGACATTCGTATTGTAATGTGTCTGTCTAATGGGTCTGCATCTAATGTGTGTTGGTTTTATTTATTTTTTTGTTTTTTTGGGAGCTCTTGGGCTGTAAAACTGTTGTGGTTTCACCATTTTTGTTACATAACTTAATGCCAAGTTTTTTTTAGACATGGCTAATTGTATTTCTTCAGGAACTGAGCTTATAATAGTTTTTGAAATTTAAATTTGTTTTTATTTTATTTTAGCTTTAACTTTTCGATTTCATTTGAGTTTAGTTTTAGTTAGCTTTCAGAGCATGTTAGTGTAGTATCAGTTTTTAAAAGCTTTAATTCTTGGTCTTACAGTAATTCTAGCTTGTTTTTGTTAGAGATATATTGTTTCATAAGTATGTAGCTGCATATATGGAACATAGAACTGTGTAGGAATGGCCATAATGTTTTATTTTCTTGCTAATTTAGTGTTCAATATGAAGCAATTTCAGCATAACACCATCCATGGAATGTCAAGTCCAATTTAATTTCTGTAGTTCAACGAGAACAGTAAGTAACCAGAATTTAGTGACTTTTTTAAACTAAAAATATTGTTTCAGTTTAGTTTTTCCTAAATTATATTGTTTTATTGAGTTTATTAACACTATTTTCACTTCTTATTCTTGTTGTAGTTTCAATGCTCGTTTACTATAATGACTCTGTCAGGAACATGGAATGGAGGAGAATATAATTTTTTGAGTAACCAGGTCATAACTGGTGGACATGCCGGATAAATTCATCCAGCGATGAGGGCTCACTTTATTTTTAGAGCTTACAATCCAAAAGAAAGATGGGCTTTCCTGGTTATAAAGGTTAAATAAAATGAAAATCTGAATGAACACTTTTTTAAAAAATGTCTTTTCTCCACGTTCTTTGTTGTTCTACACTGTGTTGTGTCACAGTATAATACACTGCATGCTGTATCGGTGCTTAATGACACTTTGAATGGACTTGTGAAAACTTTAGAAATGGCAATTAAACCCTACAAAACACCGACCACCACCCCCAAACAAACTACAGCCCTTGTTCTCCCCATCAGACCTGCTCATCCTCCCCCTTCTCCCTGACCTCACAAGGAGGCTAAATGTTGTGTCCAGCAGCTTGAGCCCCGCGTGCTGTTAGTACCACACAGGCGGAGCGGCGGGGGGCCGCTTCAAACAGCCAGCGTGGGATCGAGGGGGAGGAGGGGCTCGGACTCTCAAAGGCACGGGGAAAGGAGCTATCTGTTGGGACAAGGGGGGACTCCTCGGGAGCCAGCGGACACACACAGCTCTAATCCTCTGCAGCTGGTCTCAGAGACACTGACCGAGGGCATGTAAGAGAGCTTTAACACCGCGGCCCGTTTCATTCACATGAAAGGATGAACACTGACTCTATTCATGAGAATGACATTCTACAGAGATACAATATGATGACCACCCTGCGGTGTAACAGGGGGATGCTCAATAAAGGAGTGTGTTAATTAGAGAGAAACATGATGAGCAACAGTTTCAAAGACTCCTGGGTACACAGTTCAGACAGAGGGAAACAAAGCCCATCAATGCAGTCCAAAAACGTTCTTGATCTTTCACTGTAAGTTTTGAAATACAACGTGATGGATACTATACATATATTAGGGCTGAACAATGACTCAAAATCCAGATATTGCCTCGCAAAAACCTTAATTGTTTAAATGTTTTTCTATGAAAATTGAGAATAATGTTGCAAATATTATCATTGTCACATGTTGCATTGAATCAAAGAACACATACGGTAATTGGCTGTGAGCAAAACCATACAAATAAGGGCTGTTTCCACTACCGGGTAATAGCCGGACAATACCCGGAATGAGGCGGGTCTCACTTGCCGAAACGCCCTTAATTTGAATAAGAGTAGTTTTGTCGGGACCTTTTTAGTCCCTGTGGAAGAGCAGGGTCTTTTTTCTCCCCTGAAAACAGCCTGGTTACTGATTGGATAGATGGCTAAGCGGGATGTGACGTAGTTCTCTACACGACAACAACACGCCATTTGTAAAAGCCGGCAAAGCAGTGTTTCCAACTTAGGAGGTGCAGGAGGTGTTCACTTAGCGATCTCTGTTTGTTTACAACAAGCACCAGACACTCTGTGCACAGTTAGCGATGTCGTTAATTCACAATCACTATGTTTATGATAAGCAGAGACTGTGTGCATAATTAGCCATGCTGCTTTCAGCTGCTGACGTTGTGCACAGTTAGCAACGGCGAAAACCATACGTCACCTCCGGAGTCTCTAAATCCCTCTGGGGGCTAACTTGTAGTCGAAACACGCAGAGTGAGCGGCCTTTTGAGAGGGTGCGGCCTGAGACTTTCCCGGTGGCCACTTTCCCCTCCTAGTCGAAACACGGTTATAGTCATTTTTTTCTAGCTCAGAGTACACAAATGATCAAATATAAGTATAATTTTACTGAAGAAGTTTCAATACTAGTTGCGATCAAGGATTGAAACCCAACCCTACCCAATGTATATATTAATAAAAACAAATATCGCTGTTACAGCTTTGAAAAAAATTTGAAATTCTCAAAAATCCATGCTGGTACCCTAAAATTACAACTTCTTGAGTTTTTTTCTTTTGCCCCATTGCTCACTCTCTTCTACATTTTTGCTTCTTTGAAAAAAGAAAAGAAATATGTTGTAATTTGTAAAATAATTCAGAAACAGTGTTGCCATCAT
Organism: Centropristis striata; assembly: GCF_030273125.1. Lineage (NCBI taxonomy): Eukaryota > Metazoa > Chordata > Actinopteri > Perciformes > Serranidae > Centropristis > Centropristis striata. The sequence continues at coordinate 21,127,971 of NC_081523.1, forward strand.
GTCATCTGTCTGCCAAAGAGTACAGGCAAGTTGTTTTTCCATCTGTGAAAAATGTCCCACTCAGAACCAATCTTGGTCATGACCAAATTTCTTCTAAAATGTTTATGTGACAAATACCTGCTGATTTAAACACCTGTATATTGATGTTGGTGATAATCTTAAAAATACAGTATGTGCTTTTTAAAAGTAAGTTTCAGGGCCGTTACATGCTGAATTTTTTTCTGGATAAAGTACATACAAAAATACATTATGTACATTTTGTGTACATAAACTTAAATGGGACAAAACCAACTCACTTTGCTCCGTCTTTACTGTCAAAGGAATGCAGATCCAGCACTTCAGAGAGATCCACCCTGTGGAAGAAGATCACTGATTACTGAAGTCTGCTAAAACTAACATCAAGGATGACCGAGTGAACTGACTTAAGCAAAAAGTTGTGGGAATGTTTTTCCGATTAACCCCTCACTGCACGGTGTCTTTCATCTGTTCACCTTGGTCTGAACTCTGTAGGGGGGCAAAGAAGATCCCAAACACACCCAAACCTTTGATACACACTGCTTGTGTTAGCCAGATGCTACCTGGGTCCAATAACACACAAAATGCTAACAAAGAGGGCCCATATACACACATATTTGCACGCACGCGCATTTACACATATGCAACCATGTCGGCTTGAAGACCAGGGGTCAAAGAGCAAAGACTTGTGGGTAATTCAACACCATTGAAGGTTTGGTGTTTATTCAGGGTGCAGTTTGCATGAGCATTAGTGTGTGTGTGTGTGTGTGTGTGTGTGTGTGTGTGTGTGTGCAATGTCAAGCCTGAACAGCTTCATCTTTGATATGAAGATCTGAGCAGCAGCAGCAGCAGCAGCAGCACGTGGAGTTCATCCGTTCATCTGCAAGCAGGGATCCTGGCACACAGCTACATGCACATGAAAGATGTTTTTTTTTGTTCCTTAAAAACTTACCTTGACTTCTGGCTTTCCAGAATCTTGACAAGACCATTTATAGACCTGAAGTGAGAGGGTAGGAGTTTTAATACTTAGATAATGGACAAATTAAACCTTGTTCCTTCTACCCAACCCCCCCCACAAATTAGTTTTTTTAGCCCTAATAAATAAAGAAATAATAAATGTACTATTGTCCAAACGTACATAAGGAGCTTAAGAAAGCACTAAAAAACCCCAGCAGAATGTATTAAAGCTGACCTGACAGCTTCTCTGGTTTGTGCAAGTTCCTCCTCATTCACCAGGTCTGTCTTGTTGATTATGGTCAGGTCAGCAACAGCAATCTGCCTAAAAATACATAAAATACAATAATGAGCCTCATGCAGAACAAAAGTTTTTTGTTTATATCTACAATTTAATCTAATTTTGTCAGTTCTGGCATTCAAATGTTATCTTATGTGTGCTCTTCTCTTTGGTAATAGAAAATTCTCTTAAAATATGTTGTTTTTACAGTCCATAAATTGCTTTGTAAAAGCAGATCTGGATGATTAAGGACGTTTGGTGCATCTCGAGCTGCCTTCTCTTACTTTTTCTCTTACCTGACAATAAAGAGGAACTATAAGAGGAATTTAAGAAGAGAGAATGCAGCTGGATGACGCATTTATTTTGCAAGGGATACAGTTTGCACAAAACCAACAACAGAGACAGGTATTCACAACAAGAATCACACAAAATGAAGATTGTGTCTAAAACCATTAAACCAGGAGGTCACCGCCTTGTTAATAACGAGTGAAGTTCTCAGTGTATGACTGTCCGTGGGTGGCAGTGGGCGGTATACATGCCAAACTCAAATGGAAGCTGAGCGCTGTTTAGTTTAGAGGTGAAAACACAAACAAAGACCAAGAATGCAAAGGGTCATGCAACTGGTCTTTCTTCATCAGTGTATTTGTTCAACAACAACACCACACAGCTGCTGGAAGACACAAACAGAGAGACGCCCAGGGAGACAGACAGGCACGGTCAACATGTTATGAGACCTAGTGTGGTGGACACTCAGTTGGACAGCAGTTTGTTTAGTCTTAAAGGAATAGTCCGGCACTTTGAGAAACGAGTTAAACGCTCATGTCTGTACAGTACATTAAAAGCTACCACAACGAGGTAGATAGCTTAGCTTAGCACAAAGACTGGAAACTGGGGGAAACAGCTAGCATGGCTCACTAAATATCATGTCGAAAACAGCAGTGTGGTTTCTCTCTGTAAGAAAAAGGTGTATTTCGTAATCTGTCAAACTATTTATTTAAAATAATATCATCAGCAAACATACCTGGCTGCTTCATTGACGAGTCCATCTGCTTTTTCCTCTTTTAGTTGCTACAGAGAGAAGAGATGATAACTTAAACATGCAACCAGTAAAGAAAGTGCAAAAATTGCTCTAGCTGACCCTATAGATATCCAACTTTAAACACATTGTTGGAAGAAATAAAAATGTTTGCAACAGTGAAAAAACAAAATGTGACAGATAAATTGGTAAAAGAAAGGCCTGTCTTTCATATTTGTTTACTAAGTGACACATGAAACCACAAGAGATCGCTTTTCATTTTCTGCCTGTGTCCTGTGGCTGCACCGGGGGATGCAGGCAGCCTTTTTTCAAAAACAGTTTAATGTGTAATAACAGACGAAGCAGGAGGTGTTAATCTGGATCATGACCCCTGAGTGTCAATGTGACATCAATCTGTCACTGAATGCTTCACCACAGCTTCATTTTTGAAGGGATGAATGACAAAAATGTAAAAAAAAAACAAAAAAACTTAATAGAATGGCCAGTTACTGCTTTTTTATTCAACAACCTCTGTGCCAAGAGACAGAGGCCTTTCAGAGGGTGTGAGGCCAACAGCTCAAGTTAACTTGAACCCCTCAGACAGATGGACAGTTCATGGGACAGATGAGGCGAGTGGATGTGACATTCCTATTACAATGGTCACATCTCTGATATCAATTACTCTTTCACTATCAGTTATCCTCTCCCTTCCCCTGTCATCACTTCCTTCATCTTGCCTTTCTCCAGTGAGAAGACAGAGCAGCACCTAGGCCATGAAATGTGTCACCTCACTGGGTATAACACATTCAAATTACAGCCCATTATCCAGGTGTCACTTGTCCTGTTCCTTTTATATATCACGGGGAGGGCAGGATGTGTGCGTGTGCTGATATGCATTGGGGGTTTAGGAACAATCTCACAAGTTTAACAGCTTATTTTGGAGTTAAAGACACATTAAGTGCAATGAATTTAGTTATTGGTCAGAGGAAAACCATGCTGATGCTTTAAGGTTTGGAAACAAAATAATTATGGCCGCAACTAAATATTATTTTCAACATTGAATATATGTTATTATTATTAATTTTAATAAAATGAAATTAATTGTGAAAATGCCCATCACAGTGTACCAGTGGTTCAAAGCAACAAGTTTAAAATAGAGCCAAATCAATATGGGGTTTTTCAATTTTTTTAACATTATTATTCAACATACATACAATTTATTATATTGTCAACCAATTCAAGAAAAAAATATATAAAATAGCTGAATAGTTCTGAATGTTCAGTATCGGTTAACTGCTGACCATGAAAATGAATAATAATTAAAACTTTTTCTATTTCTAAAGAAATTTTGATTGTGTGCTTGCCTCTGGACCATGATTCTCGTGGCTTATTAAAAGGGGCGGGGATTAAACAGGGACTCTCTGCTGAGTACACTGACACCTCATACAGGTCTGTACGACAAACTGTTCATAAGTCATGGGAAATGGGGCGTGGCTAATCAAAAGGGCCGGGGTAATCAATCAGCAGTTAAACAGGGACTCTGTCCTGGGTACAATGACACCTCATACAAGTCTCTAGGACAAACGGTTCATAAGCTAGTAAAACATTGGACAATGTATGGCGTGTGTGTGTTTGTCTGGTTCTCTCTGTCTGTGAGAGATAGATCAAAGGATCAATGCATGTATAAATTATTTCTGTAGAGTGGCATTTGCGGCCTCGAGCGCAGTTTTCAAATTTATTTTTTGACAATTTTTTCTCTCCCTCTCCACTCTGTGCAATGATGTCATCACTCTAGCCTTTCCATAGGGTAACATTGGGGGGATTTTTTTGAAGTTTTTTTCCCGAATAATTTGAAAACCGTTTGTAGAAACCCTTAGAAAAGTCATAGAACACTTGTCATGGCCGAGCCGGTCGATTTGATACCTTTTTAGTGTATGTGCGACCAAGAGGAGGAGTAGTCGACCGAAAAACAACACGGAAGAAACGGAATAAGAAGAAGAAGAAGAAGAAGAAGACGTAAGCCCGGTGAATAGTAGTTAGTGTGCATTTGCAGGCAAGCACACAAAATAAGCCCACGGAATAACAATTAGTGTGCTTTTGCAAGCAAGCACACAAAGTTAAAAAAATAAATATGTGTAATATAACTATGTGACACCATTGCCAAATTACCCAAGCATAATTTTCTGCATTGTGTGTTCTGAAAAAAAGAAGTTTCAAATTGGCTCATATTGGAAAACATATATGCAACTAGACAGCGATATATCTGTGATAGGACCAATACATTTGTTCAGGCTTGCTTGTTATGTCTAGCTAGTAGTGCAAAACCCAAATATATTACATTTGCAGGCATGTGAGAAGCTGGGATGGTATATTTTTGTTTGATAAATGCCTTCAATAATTCATAGACTATAGAAAATGTTCTTGAATATCTTCTTAGCACATACCTGCAGTCCATATTTGGCATCAATGACTGTGACAATGCCTAGGATGAACAGAGTAAAAACAATAGGTGATCAGTACGTCTCATGCAGGGCCACACCTTATGCACATTCTTTTTCCTGAATTGCCTTTTGGTGTTTGGTTTTGTCCGTTTGTCTAAAACACTTTCTCTGAGTTTCTTGAAGTCCACTTTTGGTCTGGTAGCCTGTCACAACAGAGCGGACAGCTGAGTATTTACTGTGAGGAGCGAAACAACATTCATGCAAACACACACACACACACACACAGTCAGACCAGTGCAGCAGATACACAAATAAGAAAATTTGTCACCCCCTACAAACAAGTCAGAAAAAAAAAAAATCAAAAAATCAAACAAAAAATCTAAACTGGATTATTGTTGAAGCTGTTACACCCTAATCTTGTCTAGTCTTGAGTAGTAGACATTTTGACTCCATTAAATGTATTAGTGTTAAAAAAGGTGTTTAGGATTTTGTAGCATGAAGCAGTGAGGTTGCAAAAATTACAAATTTCTCTAGGTTTGAAAAAAATTAAACATTTTGGATAATGTAAGCACACAAGCAGATTTATAATACAAACAGACATTTGAATGTGGAAAAGTTGCATGTTAAACCTTTAAATGACACTAGTCAGACCAGTGATGTCTGAGAAGCTATATTTAACACACTAGACAAACTCATTGAGCCTAAAGACTATTCATGTCACCAATTCCATTGTATGATAGACAGAGACACACTGTGTCTTCACGGATATCTTACCATCCAAATAGATGTCACTGCCGAGCTCTGCATCGACCCAGAACATGGAGGCCACCGCTCCTGCCAGAGGACATGAACTCTATGTTACACTATAACTGGCTGAAATGCATACATATATACAACATTTTCAAAATGTCAGGCATGAATGTTTTTTTCCTCCACAACTAAATAGAGACTATTTTCTTCCTTTTGTCTTTTTTCACAAATCTACATACCTATTAAACTATGCCTTAGAATGCAGTCCCCTGCATGTTACATAAAGGATAGCAGTTAGACATTAGAGAAGATTGAAACAATTATAATTACAAGATTGATAATTTAAAAATAATTCACAGCTGTTAAAGGAGCCAATCTACAATTTACATGCTTTTTTGTGCAATACCTAACTATTTCATATCGCTAAATTTTAAAAAACTATATCTATATATTTTTTTAATTAATTCAAGGATACAACCATTCATTGTTTTTATTACTGGTAAAATAGCAGCTGTTTCCAATTGATCATTTAATAATTTAGCCTATACATTGTCAGAAAAATAGTGAATCATTCATGAATCATTTTTACTTGATTAGTGACATAAAAACAATGTTAATAATTTAAATAATTTTGACCTGAAATCAATTAAGTTAATTCAAAGACATCTACAGCTTAGGTTTTAGTGTTTAAAGTCCATATTGCAATATTGTCAGACGCCGTGCAGGCTTTCCTTTCAGTCTGAGCTCTGTGGAGCAGATAAAACCAATATCAGAAGCTTTCAATTGTTTATCTCCTGCTGGTACATTTGGTTTGTTTCTATTTTGTTGTGACTGCCGTTATTACAAGACCCTATGTTACCGTGCCAGCCACAGCTTGTTCACATAATGCATTTTTGTCAAACTGCCAAGCGAGAATAAGAAAGCATTGTAAATATTTGATGGGTGCGTAATGAAAACACTGTTTTTGAGTGGCATGTTTCACATAACTCATCCAACCTCCTCCTGAATGTTAGAGGAGAATCCCCCGGGAGCCTATATGACTGACAGCTCTGCCGGGGCCAATGACAGACCTGTCTGAGTCGATAACGAGCCTGTCTCAGCCAATGACATGGCAGAGGAGTGAGGACATCCCGCTCTGAGCGTGCTCTGTTGCTTCTGTCTGTGAGGACAAGTGGTGTGTGTCTGCACATGTCGCCACCTCCTGACACCTGTCACTAAGCGACACACCCCGCTCGCCCTGCAATGGCCTAATATTGATTTCCTGATTCAAAGCTGAGAGCTGAACGGACAGCTAGTTGTTGGTTTTTGTTTCTTTTGGTGGCTGCCCTGATGGAAGAAGGCTCTTTGGATGCTGCTGTCACAGCAACACAAGTCTGGTCCACAGAGTTACAAAATGTTTCACTTCTGATGTGAGCTTTCGAAAGAAATCTGCAGGAGTTCAACTGTCATTTATACACAGGAAGAGAAAAAGGCTTCAGTTGATCCATAAGTCATCCCTAAATATTGTGCCAAGAATGTCATGCCATTCTGAGTAACTCTAACATGACTTAAAGCTGCTAGTTGCTCAAAAAGATCTTTATATACAAATAATGATTATCAATTCCCTTGAAGTTGCTTTATTTCACTGCTCAGTATCAATAATCAAACAAACAGTAAAACATACTCTACCAAGTCTTCAAAGCCTGTGAAAGTCTACCCATGTCTTTATATACTTTATATACTCATTTGTTCCCTTGAACGCCTGGATTGAACGTTTCAATCCAGATAAATCACTATAATACTAAAGGCTGCTCCTGAATGGAGCATTTTGGCTGCATGGTTTCTGTATGATAGTGCTCAGTGAATTAAACCATATGAGGTCATGGAGCTTCCTTTCTACAAGGATTTTTTGTCCAATTTTTTTGGGAATCTTCAGAGCTTCAAATGCAGCAAACACAGCGACATCTGGTGGCCAGTGCACTCAAAGCAGCCCTCGAAGACGGGCAGAGGCACGACACTGCCTCACCAAAACAGTTTTAAGCTCCTTTGAATGCAACAAATGTTCAAAAGGCCTCAGAACTTGAAAAACAATGACCCACCTAATGATCAGATACAGATTTATATGATAACTGCTGTTGGTTGTTTGGTACCTGGATCAGCGAGTCCTGTAGTTTCCAGTAGGATGTAGTCAAACTTTCCTTTCTTCTCCATCAGGTTCTCAATGGCTTTAAGACCATTGTCCCTAAAAAATGCCAGGCGGAAGACACAAACTCACATTATGTCTACAGTAACATTGTAAAGACTGTAATATGAAGCAAGAATGTGTTTTGTAGAGAGAAATGGATGCCAGACAAACATTAAAGAAAATAACCATAAAAGATTATTACTGTGTACTCTGTGTACCATTTTCAGCACATCACATTATACATGTATGTAAAAACGGTGAGGCATCAGCTTTAGAATGCAAACAGTAGGAACTCATTTGTAACAAAACACAAGCAACAAATTGAACTTTAACACCTAATGGACTGAAGTTAGTGTACATACTTGACAGAGCAGCAGAGGCAGCCATTTCTCAGTTCCAGCCACTCCTCATACAGCTCTCCTGCTTGGCTCACTGCAAGGGATTTCTCAAGGGCGCTGCCTGCAGGCCGAGGATGAGGAAGAGAAAACAGAATAAGGTTAAAGAATAAAGAAAGAATAAGGATAAATAATGAGCAACTTCTTTGCAACATGAATAAAGATCTAAAAAAATGTATGCATTGCAGTTATAGTTAGTTTGTTTTCTGAACCAGCTTAAGCTTATTTTAACATAAATGTAATGACCATTCTTTTCAAAACGGATGCAAACTTAAAATAATCACTAAGTCCAATGCAAATATGACACATGTTGCTGTACCACAGTTTGTACCTCAAAAACTATTATCCATCTATGCTTTTTTCAGCCCTCTGCAAAGTTGTTACTATGCTGCTCTCTTGTGGAAAGATGAGGGAATAACAGCCTGGTATTAAGTTTACAATGCATAGCTGGAGGCATCAGTTGAAACTACAACCACGATACCATAAAAGTTGATCGAACTGTTGAACTTATTGTGTGTTTTGTTTGCCAAAAAAACAATTTAAAATGTGGACTTTTCAGACCACAGCACACTTTTTCACTTTACGTCAGTCCATCTCGGTCCCGAAGAGGTAGGCAGCTTTCTGGATGTTGTTGATGTATGGCTTCCATTTTGCATGGTTGAGTCTTAACTTGCATTTGTAAATGCAGCGACAGACTGTGTTTACCGACCGTGGTTTTCCAAAGTGTTCCCAGCCTCATGTTGTATTGTCCTTTAGATAATTATGTTTTTTAAAATTGCAGTGCCACTTGAGTGATCGAAGGTCACAAGCATCCAATGCTTTTTTTTGCCCCCTATGTGCAGGGGTTTCTACGGACTCTCTTAACATTTTCATATGAACTGTAGATGGCGAAATCAATAAATCCTTGCAATTGTGAAATGTTATTGAACTGCTGGATTATTTGTCCATGCAGTTTCTCCTCAGTGGTGAGCCTCACCCCATTCTTGCTTGTGAACAAGTGAGCCTTTTAGCCCCTGTCCCAACTTTTTTTTAAATGTGTTGCTTCATATTCAGAATAAGCATATATTAACAAAATCTAAAAAGTAAAACATTAAATATATTGACTTTGTACAGTTCGCAGAATATAAATGAGGATTGGCAAATGTAGTTTTATTTACATTTTACTCCATTTTTTTTAAAAAGAAAGATTGGGTAATTACTTATATATAAAACCATTATTAGTTTACCCTCTCCAAATTCATTGAGTATGACAGCAATCCGCTTGTTGTGTTGCTCTGTTAGGATATAGTTCAGGAGTGTAGTCTTTCCGGCACCTATAAAGAAACATCCAGATAGAAATAATTAGCGAATCAGTCAATACTTCAAAAATAACTTGGTCCAGGACCCGAGCAGCTTTTGTTTGTGATGAGGATGGACTGACATGTGTCTGAGACTATAAGCTCATTAACGCTGTGAGTATTACAGACAGGCCGGCTCTTACCGAGGTAGCCTGTGATGATGGTGACAGGTATCTGCTCTGCAGGAGGACCAGGCGGGGTGTCGATGGGCACCAGCTCCGGGCAGTCATCTTCCTCCTCCGTCAACATACCAGTCAATAATGTATGTCAACAGGGACACAAGCTGGAGCTGATGAATCTGTGCAGAAACACGTTTAACAGATCAATGTATGATTAGGTTGTTCAATGTACAGATTAAAGTTAGGAATGATTTATCATTCGTAAACATGTTCGTAGATAAACAGCAAAAAAAGACTGATTAGCTGAATTTACAGTTGCTTTATACGAGATAAAAAATACTTTACTCACGTATAAACAGCACAGATAACATAAAGGAATAATAAAAACTATCTCGCCACAGTATTCGTGTATTGAAAGTGTGTATTCGCTGACTGAATGAGCACAAACACGGAGTTCATCTCCTCCTAATTCCTGCGCTAAAACGGCAAAACAAACAGACTTTCCTTAATTTACAGAGACCATAAACAAATTACCTGACTCTGCCCCTAAAGGATGTCGATATTCAAAGTTTGCAGCTAAAAGGTTTTCCTCTGCACTGCTGTTGCTTTACGTTTTGACAGCGTGCAACACTGAAGAGGCTCCGTCCAAATGCTGAAGCAGGGACAATGGTTCCGCTGTCGCTCACAGTAGTCGGGACAGAAAGTCTGCCGGACCGGACAAAGATTATAAATAATATTACACTTAACGACCGAATAAATGATTAATTATGACAACTTTTGCTTGACGATAAATGCATAAAAATGTGTCTCTTCGCAACAGCTGCAACTTGTAAGAGCAGACGAGAAGACTGATCTCGATGTGATGACAAGCAAGAACCACAAGAGGGCGACAGGAACTCGTTTAGTGAAGGTACAGACAACTTAAATGAAAAATCTGAATAAATGAGTAATAATTATAATAATAATAATACATTTTATTTATGGGCGCCTTTCACGTCACTCAAGGTCACCTTACGAACAGAGCAAAAGACAATAGATAAAAACAAAACACAATCAGCTACATAAAAACAAACAACTACATAAAAACAACAAACAGCAAAAATTAGGATGGCAAGGTCAAACAGAAAAGGCTAATCTAAACAAATGAGTCTTGAGCTGTAATTTGAAGGTGGAGAAAGAAGTATGTCGTGGATGGTTTGTGTGAGAGAGTTCCAGAGACGGGGGGCTGCACGACTAAAAGCTCTGGACCCCATTGAAGAGAGGTTAGCAGGAGGAGTAGTGAGGAGCATGGAGGAGGAGGATCGGAGGGTCCTGGACCCTCCAGGACTCTCCGATCCTCCTCCTCCATGTAGGTACATGTAGGTGTGAAGGAGATCAGAAAGGTATGGAGGAGTGGAGTAATATAACCGATGCAGATACTTCCAAACAGGTGAACTACATTAGATAATTAAGCAATTTACATTCCAGCAGGCTCCACTGCATGAATATAAAATGCACAATGGACTTTGTGGCTGGGGAGAGGGACGTCTGGAATGCCCTGCTTCAGAGCCGACCCAAGCCTCCATGGGGCCCTAAGCAGAATTCGATTTTGGGGCCCTCTATTTCTGCCAATAATATTGGTTGTTGCTCATTAACACACCTACTATAAATTCATTCGGCTCTGGCAGTGTTGTTTACATTAACCTTTTTCCAGCCTGATATGTCTTTACACATCTATGGGGGTGGCCCAGTTAATAACATAAATAATACCAATGCAATAATAATACAAATAATACCAATGATTGAATGATGTCCAGGGTGTCACATATGGTTTTTATTCTCAAAATGTAGCATATTCAACTAGAAGAGCGAGCTAGGGTCGATTTACACAACGTTCCAAATGGTAAAACATTATTAAAAAAAACTATATTATATATAATTTAGTAAAAGTGTCATATGGTTTATTATTTTTGGCTTCAAAAAACTGCAACAGCATTGTGTGAAAATAAATTGTAGTGCAAGAACAACAATAAAGTGCAACAACAAATAAAATCACTTAGAAATATCTATATATATCATATAACAACTTTACTTCATGAATAAGTCAACCACCTCCGCTTGACTTTTGCCCCATTGACTAACTGTCTATGGTGGCAATATATAATATATAATATGTATATAGTGGCATGCCTTTTGGGGAATGAAATAGTTCTCGTTAATAGGCAGAGGCCCTCTGATCACCTGCTCAGTCCTGTCTAAATCAGAGAGGAAAGAAGGCCACTCAGCTGGGTCAACGTGAGCTGATGATGATGATGAAGATGATGATCCATGGTACCAAGGGGACGTTGTGGTGCTGAGGAAGTGACCAAAGAAAGACAATGACAGACAATATGGACATTAATTACAGTTTTGGACATAATTATTAATCTCAGAAAAGTTCTGCAGTATAATGAGCAGTTATAAAGGGTGTTTACTGTTAACTTACCAGGTAGATCAGCTGTGGTTGCAGACACGGAGGGGACAGTGGACACAGAGGATGGGGGACAGACTGAGCTCTGTAGATGATGGAGATGGACCTAAGATTAAATACATACTTACATATACACACATATTAATGAGATATTTGACAAAAATGAATTTCCCTCTAGGTGCAATTCTGATACTTATAAATTAAATGTATAGTGTATGGTGACAGTCTTTCCCTCACCTGATGCTTTACCCACAGTGGAGCCTGAGGATGTAGACTGGCACTGGGCTGATTTGATTTGCTGATTTTGATTTGAAAGTTTAACAACTCCTTGGGAAGTTTCACATATCTTATGAGTTGATGTGATAAAGAATATGTTTATTTTACTCACAAAAATAACCATGCTCTGCAGCAAACAATTTGTGCAAACAAGAAATCTCAAACTATAACTAGTAGCCCGATGCAAAAACATATTTCTAGCATCGCACTTGCTAGCAAACGAGGTGACGTTTTAATTAATGATTGCTATCAAACGTTAGCAAAAACTTTATTTTGAAGCAGAAATATATAGGACCAACCCCGAGAATCAACGCAAAGTTAAGCTCAGTAGTCCTCAAGTCAAATACAAACATGTTAGCATGACTAGTGTGTATTTAACCGGCCAGTTAAAAGACACATTTCCCTCGTTTTTAACAAGTTAATTTGCTATTAACGGCTACACAAATCTCTTTGATAGACAATCCATTACCAAGCCATGAAAACATACCTTTATCTTGGCGTTTTTTGTCCTCCTCCTCTTTCTTCCTCTTTCTTTTCTCTGCCACTGAAGGATATGTCCTTTTTGCGATAATATTTTGCCTCCAATGAGGCAAAATATGAGCAGTGCGCACTGCGCACTGCACGGCAGGCCCACGTTACCGGAGCAGCGGAGCTTTGACATTATAAAGAGAGGCAGTAAAAATCACTAGTCCTACAGCAGCAGCACTCTGTTGACATAAAATAGTGTTTTTGTACAATCATTTTTTATTTTTTTTATTTTTTATTTTTTATTTTTTATTTTTTATTTTTTATTTTTTATTTTTATTTATTTATTTATTATTTTTTTCCCCAGCATGCGGCTCCGTGGCACTTCTGCGCATGCGCGGCCTTTCAATTCTTCTGCGCATGCGCGGCTTTTTGGCACTTCTGCGCATGCGCGGCTTTTCTGCACATGCGCAGAAGCGCTGAAAATCCGCGCAAGCGCAAAAACGTTGAATACCCGCGCATGCGCAGAAACGTTGAATACCCGCGCATGCGCAAAAGCGCCACATGCCCGCGCATGCGCAGAAGCGTTGAAAAGCCGCGCATGCGTAGAAGTGCCACAAAGCCGCGCATGCGCAGAAGCGCCACGGGGCCGCGCATGCGCAGAAGCTCAGGAAAAAAATATTTAAAATATATTTAAAAATAAAAAATATATAAAAAAACATTTATAAAAAAATTAAAAGTTAAAAAAATAATGATCATAATTTAAAAAATAATAATAAAAAAATAAAGAAGTAAAAAGGACAGTGTAAAGTATTCAGATCCTTTACTTCAGTAAAAGTACTAATACCACACAGTGAAATAACTCCACTCCGCTCATTTAAACTACCTAATAAACTTTTAAGTGGTTTAATTTATAAAAATGGGTAATCATTTTAAATGTATCATGTTTTTCATTTTAAATCTTGACCTGAAAAGTAACTTAAGCTGTCAACTTAATGTAGAGGAGTAAAAAGTACAATATATGCCTCAAAATGTAGTGGAGTAGAAGTATAAAGTTACATAAAATGTACATAAAAGTACCTCAAAGTTGTACTTTAAGTCCAGTACTTGAGTAAATGTACATAGTTACTTTCCACCATTGCTACCTGCCTCTTCTAACTTATACATATCAGTTAAGAGTCCTCCTTCAGACACTGTATGAGGATTAAAGGGATAGTTTGTGCATTATTATACAAAACTTGGTACAATTATTGTCAATGCCCTCCTGAGGATAACCCTCTAAGGTTTTATTGATCGGCCCCTAGGTGGCACTGTGGTGGCAGTCTAATTTCATATTTGGTACCGTGGCCACACTATAACACTTTAAGGCAATGAAATTCATAGGGGTGGTATAGACTGGCCCCTGTAACGCACACACCCCGACGGCAGCATGCCCCGACACGTGTGTACTGCGAGGGCCCGTTCAGTACTGCTTGCAGTCCTAGTTGTATTAATTACTGCATTTTCTAGAAATTACAGGCCCGTCATACTGCACCCTTTAGTAGTGATGCAAAACATGTGTCAAAGGTTTGTTGTGCAACACCTGCAAGAGCATTGGTAGAAAATGTCTCCTCCTACAAGTTTTTTTTAAAAACATGGGTTAGTTAAAGTTTATTGACAGGTTTACCACGCCCTTGATTCAACTTCCTCAAGCACGCCTGTGGTTTGTGGTGGAGGCTCTCTATTTACCTCAAAGCATTTATATCTTTACTTTGTCACAATTTGATACCTGCAAGAATGAACTTTCTTCACAGCAAAACAATACAAACAGCAGAGAAGGTAGGAAACGGCTTGGTTGCCGAAGGTGCAAGAACAATGAGAGAACTGACAATCAAGTATGTGATAAGAAGCTGTGTCATTTACAACATGTTGACTAATGTTGTTAGACTGCTATTCATGCTGACACTCTATCTATGCTTTATCCTGTCCTACCTGCTTTAAAGTACAGCATGTGAGTTAATTTCACCTGCTATAGTCTGACAGCACCAGTTGACTCTCCATGAATGTCTTTCAGACCACATGCCTTCAGGTTGTACTGCAGACTTTAGTTAAAAAAGAGAGGATAAATAACCCTGATCACATCACAAGGGTTGTTATCTAACACTTTTAGAAAGTTCCCTTTCAGGGCCAAAAGCAACAATGTTAAAATAAAATTGTGAAACAATAAATACATTTAAAAAAAAACAAGAAACCTCTCATGAGTAATGTGATCTTGATGTGCAAAATTGCTGATTCTGCTTTAAAGTCCTCCACTCAAAAATGTGTTTTGCCTATTGCTACTCCACTTGGATGTTTGAGCTTCACTGTGCAGGATGATGTATGTGCAGAGGTTGACACTAGAAGGTTGTTTTCACATTTATTGTTATCATTCAATGTCCCGTATGCCAAAAGTGTCCCATGTATTTCTCTTTCTCTTCTTAAAGAGACAGTCATCACAGTTCAGGTTAAGGTAAGGATTAGGGTTAGTTACTGGACTTGAAACTGCAATGTCTGTCACTGCAGGAACATATTACTCTTTCAGACAGTGAATACAGACAGCCTGTAGGAGAAAAATACAGTAGAGTATGTAAACATGTTCTTGTCTAATATTATTAATTTACTTTTGAACATGTATCTTTATTGGGTTGTTTATACATAAGAAATTTACATTTAAAAGAACATGACACCCAGTTTTATAATATTAAAAAATGATAACAATAAAAAAAATCAATAAATACATAAAAAAGTGATGCCAAGATTTTTATATATTTGATATCAGTGCATCCTCTAATATTGTACATTATTTTCTCCAGGGAAGGACATCAAGTCTTTTAATTGAAGTAGAATACGACTGTGTTGACCCTGTGTTTACCATTTTTTAAAAGCATAATATTTTGTGACATCACAACTCGTTAGAAATTCAAGTATTAGGCTGTTTGAAAATGTGAAACTTTTGAGTGAAGTAGGACACATCTGTTTTGGCAGGAAAACTTTTTTGTTTTCAGCAATATATTTATTGAGTTTTGTTTTACAAAACTGACACAAAGATCACAAGAAAAATACAGAACAAGCAAACATACAAGAACATGACAACCAAAGGTAGCATCATTTAAGAACAAGAGTCCTTGAGGATCCATTCAAAAAAGAGTACATGAGTATAGAGCAAATGAACACACACCGCCTACTTCCATCTTCGTAACATAAATCGCCTCCCAAACTCTGGAACTCACTCCCACACTCTGGAACTCACTCCCACCGGACATCCGAAACATTGACTCCTTCCCTCAGTTCAAATCCTCTCTCAAAACCCACCTTTTCAGGATAGCATTCTCACTATAGATGTCATGATGTTTTTACTAGCACTTTTAATTGTTTTGTCTTTGTTTTGTTTTGTTATCTGTTTGCTCTTGTTTTAACTTGTAAAGTGTCCTTGAGTGACCTGAAAGGCGCTGCTAAATAAAATGTATTATTATTATTATTATGAACATAAGTATAAATATATAGAGGGTAAAATTATTCTGCTCTAGGTTCGTTTATTAAATGAGCCAGATTATTGTTCTTAATATAATGCATAAAACGTCCCCATACTCTTTGAAACACCTCTTGTTTATTCTTAAGCGTGTATGTAATTCTTTCCAGGGACAAACATAAAGCTAATTCCTTAAACCACTGTGATATGCTTGGTTTACCAATGTTTTTCCATGTTAAAGCAATCACTCGTTTCGCCTGTAACAAACAAAAATGTCCATCCTAAGATGAAGGTGAGCCGTTATCTTCTCTATCAAATATACCTTTTTCACTCTCTCCTGCCACTGGGGTATAGTAGGAGGGATTGGTTTTAACCACAGGAGAGTTATCATCTTCCTAGCTATTAATAATAGGACATGTAATAGATACAGCTTCCTTTTTTCCCATCTTCCCAGTGCTACTATGATATAAAATTGTGGGGTCCGAGGTAAATCAATGTTAAATACATTATTCTTTCTGAATCCCTTCCCAATAATTTGTCAACTTTGGACAGTCCCAAAATATGTGTGTGTGGTCTCCTATCAGGTGACAAACCCTCCAGCTCAAATGTGTTTTACTGCTGTCAAATTTGGAGCTTATGGAGGGGGTTCTAAAAAATCTCACTTTTAGTTTCTACAGTTAAACGTTTAAAATGAACATTTGCATATTTGTTATTCTGGATTTTTCAGTGAGTGAGTTCATGTAGCCCATTATTAAGATTTTTTTTATGAGACAATTTAACTTTTTTTTGTAAGATTGCTTTGGTATATGTCTTAAAAGTCTTAAAACTGTATTTATTTGTTCCATCTGTTCCCACTGTCCCCTACTATTATGGGTATTTTATTTTGACTCATCAGACACAGGATTTGGTTTCTCTCTCACTCACAGAGAGAGAGAGAGAGAGAGAGAGAGAGAGAAGAAAACTGAGACTGCTTGTTAAGTAAACCCAAAAGCTTATCTCGGCAGCGAGGGAGCGCACGTGTCTCATCATCCAGCCTGTCCCACCACCATCCCCTCCCACCGCGCGCTCTCTCTCTCCCTCTCTCGCTCTCGCTCTCTCTACGGGATGGCTCAAATCAAATGCGGAAGTTTACACCCAGGAAAGCTGCTGCCGCCACTACCAAGATGAGTGTTGACATGACAGTTGAGCTGTAGCGAGGGGAAGGAGCGGCGGTGACAGCGAGGCGGCGAGACCGCAGGAAAACACCGGAGCTAACGCCGCTGAACCGGACTTCAAGACCCGCATATGGCTTCTCTGGGCAGCGCAGAGCGACGGGCTTTCGCTCTGAAAATCAACAGGTAAAGTGTTCCCGTAGGTTAGCCACAGTTGTTTTGGTCTTGGGCTGAGTTTTAGAGCTGAATGTGAACTCTTGGCACCTCCTCAGAGATATGGGAGGGAGCTCTTTCTGCCTTGACAGTTGGAGGGGATTCAACAGTGGAGCAGGCAGCCACATGTTGTGAATGTTAATACTGCAGGTTAGTTCACTCTGTCCGGAGGAAAAAGGCAGCCTGGAGGATAATAAACTTTCCTCTTACTTATACTCTAAAGAATTATTGAAGGACATTCTACATGTCTGATAATGTGGCAGCCATGTGATCAATCATAATGAGTAGGCCAGTTTCTGTCGTTATTTACATAATCTCTGAAGCTTCAACACTACATTGAAAAATCTGTACTTCATCAGTCATTTCCTCCTCACAAGGATGCTGATTCTATATCTAGTGTTTCTGATATGATCATTTCCTGCCATGTGTAAGGTCTGACCAGCCCTTAGAGCTGCTCTCAATGAGGAGGCATGTGGTCACAGTTCCTGCTCTGTCACTGGCCAGGTGTGGAGGAAGTATGCACATGGAAGTCTATTGTGTATCATGCCTCCTCAGTAGTACAACTCATTAAAACAAATACACTAATGCTTCCTATGATTAGCAGCACAGGCATATAAAGCTTCTCCAGTACAGTGTGTGCAGGTCAAACTGAGTGGCTTGTTGAATATTTTGTGCTTGATGTTGCAGCAGCATGCACGAGGGTTCATTCACATAGTGGAGTTGGAAAGATTTGTTGTGATCGAACACAGGCTGTTGAATGATGATGAGGCAAATAGTTTAACCTCACATTTATTTTTAATTGTCGACAAGCAGCACTGTTTTAATCCCCTTTGTTCCTCTTCTTAAAGCCTCAAAAATCTGTTTCCTTGTTTTTGTTTTCTGCAGCTCTTACAAGCCCTCACAAGTGTACAATCTAAAAGTAATGTAATTTGGATAAGAATGAATACTTAAATATCAAATAAATACATTTTCTTGCGTAATGAAAGACCACTGATGCAGTCATACAGCATTTCTCAGAAAGTGGTTTAAAGTAGGACTGCAAATAACAACTTTTTAAATTATTAATTTGTGTGCTTGCTTTTTTCTTGATAAATTGCTTTGTCTATAAAATGTAACTATACAGTAAAAAAATGGCAACCACAATATCCCAGTGCCCGAGAGGACGTCTTTAGTAACTGTTCAGCTTAAAATGATATAACACACAGAAAAGCAGCAAAACATTTGTAAAGCTGAAACCAGTAAATGTTGAAAATGACGATTCATAGATTATTTGAGTAGTTGTTGATTTAATGTCTGATTGTTTCAGCTCTAGTCTGAGGCATTCTATTGTTTTTTCATTTTTTTTTTGCAAGTGTGAAATATTCACAACCATAATAAAAGCACCGTACTCTTGTTTTAAATAGCTAGGAGGAATTGTAGATCCTTGCTGCGCTGTGCAGAGCAGAGCTGAGCTCAGCTGCTGAGGGATGTGAGGGATCCTGGGTCACAGCCTGAATCCAGTGATGAGACAGCAGAGGGGCCGCTTAGAAGATGCTGCGCTGTAGCAAAGCATTGTGTAGTGCGTGTCTGCAAAGTGTTAAACAGCACAGCCAGCATGTGATGATGCAAGAGACAAACTGACACTCACTGACAGTGTTTTCTCAAACTGTTGTTTTTAACATGAAATCAATCTACACTGACTCAGCAACATTGGATGGATATTATGTATTTTACAGATATCTCACAATAACAAACTTTTTTATTAGGTAGCCAAAAAATGCAGGTCATTTTAGGTCTGATGCCAGGTAATGTGATAAAGATCAGACAGATCAGCACTTTGGTCTGTGTGATTATTTTAAGCATCTTGACTTTATTATGATAGTGACATGAAATGCAATGATAAAGAAAGGTGAATTAAGGCCCGTTTCCATCAACTGGTTTGGAGAGAATAACCTAAGCTGTAGTGTAGTTTCTTCAGAAGTTGCTGCTATCGGCTGTGTATGGCTATAATCCATCAGTAAACGCAGGAGAAGTAGAGGTTGCAAACAGGAAACAAAATGCAGATGAAAATAGGTGAATGGAAACCCAGTCTTTATTAAACATCCACATGGTCAGCCTGTTTCTACTCCTGTGTGAATTAAATAGTTGATAAATGAAAAGTACTGATATTTTCTGATTTCTAAGAACTTTTGTGCAAAATCAACAAAACCAGGAAAAAAAGAACAATTATTTCTGATAAATTTTCTGATAAATTTGAGTTGGTGTGTGCTCTTTACTCTCAGTTTAGAAGATGTAGTTCTGTATTATGATATCTGATTTTATCAAGATATCCACTGAAAATACAATATGTAGCAGACTGGAAAACCTGTTACTTGGCCATCCAACGAATACATCCCATGTTTGTGGAGGTGTTACTTCAGGGTTAAATAAGGAATATTGTTGTGTTGACCCCTAAATATTCTATATGTGCTCATGAGCAGTTCCTGTCTCGATCTCTTTATCAGGATGGAGTGTGAAGGAAATCCTGCACACTGTGAACACTGTGTCCCTCTGGTTTCACTTCGCTTTTTTTCTTCTTTGTCGCAGTTTTAAATCAGGAAATGTGTGTTTCTTCATAAGCACTTGAAAAGGGGAATGGAAAAAAAGGTTGGTCAAAAATACAAAACAGTGGAAGTGGACTGAAGGTAGCTGAACACTTAATATTAGAACATGTTACTTACTAGCAAATAGTAACAGGTGTGAGGACAGCTGTGGACGTGGGGCCTCTGTCGTTCAATCCTCCTTAGTGGCAGGGGGATCCAGATTGAGTTACATGTGATTTCCTGCGGGCTCTGGTTAATGACATCTGTTAACCCTCGTGGCTGTTGGTGGGCCATTTAGTGATGGGTTGGGTATGGTGTCAAAAAGACACATTGCTTCCATACATTTTTTGATAAAGGCTTTCTCTGTGATAGAAGCATTCAAACTCAGCTAGAAGTTGTCTTTAAAGATTCCTTCTTTTCTTCTGGCTTGAAGCCACCCGTGACCCAAGTCCTGCCAAATAACTGCTGTGTTTGTGCGTGCCTCCCTCTGACAGGAAGCTGAGCCGTGATGCTGCTGATAGCACCAAGGCCCATTAAGTCTGGAGACATATGATAGTATGAGACACACAGAAGGGGCATCCCTTTGGTCTGCTCCCCTCCTCCTGTCATGTACACCACTCCACTCTCTGTTTTCCTGTTTCTTTTTGGCTCACATGAGGGAGAAAGCAGAAGGGCGAAGCTAAAGGAGCCACCCACCTCTCCTGGATTGACTTGATAATAATGGTGATAATATGGGGATAATTGTAGACTGGCTGGGTGAGCAGCATGCCTGGTGGGAGTCATGTCATGAGGAGTAAATACTAGGGTTATCATTGTTTTTACATTTGAAGCATTTATTGAGGCTTTCAAATGAGGCCTTCAGTCTTCATATTGTGGCATGTCATCTCCCTAAAAAAAAAAAAAATCCTCAATTTAAATAAAGAGATTCATCAGATTCATATGTTGCAGCCTGTCACAATATCACTAACACCAGGCGGAGAGTGACAGATACAGACAGACCCTCAGTTAGCAGCTGTGGCACCTCAAATTCAACCAGCGCAGAAAGAAAGTTTCCTGATCCGGTTTAGAGTTGGGATCCTGCATCAGACCCCCAACATTTTGGTTCGTGCTGGCTAAGTTCAATTTGCTAAAGCGGCTAACTGAAAATCCATCTCCAGAGCTGCCCTATGATACTACTATAATACTGTGTTTAAACTAAATGATTCGACAAGCAAACAAAAAACACAATGAAAAAAAAGTCTAGCATTCCAATCTTTGAATTTCAGCATCATGAAAGAAGCTTCAAAAGATCCTCATAGTAAATTCAGAAAATTCTGAGTTAAAGTATAAATTTGGCATCTGGGTAAGCTATTTATAAAATAATGCAGCCATGAGAAGCATTGCAACTGCAGTTTTTAGAGCAGGATTCAATTTTAGGAATGCTTGGCCAATGATTCCAGAAATGCTGACAGAAACACACACCATATGCTCACACAGCAAGTGCAGGCCTGCCGTAGACAGCATGATGTGACAAAAAGAGGCCAACCTCTTTCTATAGGGAGGGGATGATGAAAGGAACCCACAATGAGACCTCCTGCCTCGGGTATGAGTCTTGAGACCTCACCCAGCTTTTGTTGCAGGTACATATTTTAAGAAACACACCTTTAGCATGCTGCAGTATGTAATTGTAATGTGACAGAAGCATGAAACAGCTGTTTGGTAGCTGATGATATCCACATTAAATGAGTTTTTTCTAGCTTGAAGTCTAACAGCATTACTGACAGATTAGAGGTATGTTTGACAGCTCGTAAATACTTGAAATAACGAGGTCACACAAAAAGCTGCATTATCAAATCAGATTTCATTCTGATTAGTGATAAAACATTTTTGCCTTTTGTCCTTTCTTATGATCTTTTAATAAGATACAGTTTTTTTTAATTTCTTATACAGAATGATTTACTGAGCACAGTGTGACAGTGGACACAAACTCAGTGGTTATGACAGTATTATAACCATCAATATGTGAAGGAAACCATTAATATATTCCAGTTTTACAGCTAATAACTATGAAAGTCTGGCCAATATAACTTTACTTATATACTCATTTTCTGCATCCAACATAGCTTTGTTGTCTAGTAATACTACTAGTGAAATGAGTTATCATTCAAAAGTGGATTATTCATTATTATACTAATCAGTGCTATGACATGGCATGTTAATGCTGTAGTTGTTGTAATAGATGTGCATGATGTGATTTATGATATGCTATACAAAGCTTTTAATACAAACAAACAAAACGCAGCGTAACGATGCCAAAAATGTGCTGAGTCCTGACGTGTTTTAACAGTGTGCCTGATGTGTCATCAGAGCTGATTTATAGCTGGGGTTTGCTGTCAGCTGTAATTCTGGCTCTACATCGACTCCCCGGTAGCAGCTGTTCAAAGAGCGCCGTCCTCATCAGTGTTGATTACCTCTTCTAATAATATCTCATGAAAAAAGACAACGGAAACTGGTAATTATTGGCATCAGGCTTTTTTTTTTGCTTGGAGAATGCTATGTTAATAGGAATTCAAATATCCGATCTCAAAGAGAAAGCCTTTATCGACATTTTGCAATTGATTTTCAGTGCATTTGCTTGATCTCAAGGCCTTGAAACTTCTTATATAGTGACAATCAGTATGTTTACATGCACACAAGGTTACTGGAGATCAGGTAACACAGAAATTCAGATAATGCTAAACATATATTGTGGTTGCTGGGATATGGTTAAGCTCCATCAAGCAGTTTGGTGATCAGATTCCACCCCTAACCCGACCATGGATGACCTCTTTGGCATGTATTTTAGTTATATACACTGTATTATTACTCACTTATATACTTATGTTGTATATTGACCTTTAACATGAGCCATGACTGAGGCAAGATTGTCACAATACCCACATTTTAAACTAGATGTGATACTAGTTCAATACCAGGGCAAAAAGAAAAAAAGGCACACAAAATAAGATCATTTGGTATTTTCTATACTGTATTGCGTGGATATTGTATTATTTTTATATTGTGTTATTTTAAAGGTGATACTGAAACAGTATCAATACTTTTGACAACCATAGACCAACTCAGTTCAAGAGTGTGTTCAAGTTGTTATCACTGTGCTGTAGATATCTACCTCAGCCATTGTTTTAAATCATAACTTTAAGATATTTGGGAGTCACTTGTACATTGCTAAATAGAAAGGTAGCCTAAAGTTGCAGCCTACACTGAATTGCTGATGCAGGGTTTGCTCAGATTTTATTTAAGAACAACATCATCGCTGAAAGAGTGGTGTTGAAGAATATGCCTCTCAGTATATGCCACTGCAGTCATTCTCCGAGATGTCGGATCTGAACCTCTGTGCCCCGATGAGGCACACAAGCCTCAGAAGCCTCTTTCAAGACCAAAGCAGTCAACTTCAATAACAGCTGTTTTTACAGACAGGGCCATAGCTGTAGTAGACAAGATGGTGTTACCATATTTTAGGGCTGGGCAATAATTAAATATGATAATTTATCATCTATGAATGGAATTGTATTGTGATGAACTACATCAAGATGGGCAATATGAATATATATATATATCAACCAAACATATAAACAGTCCATTTTGTTATTGCAAATCGACTTTTTATTTATTGAATATTCGGATATGAAATGACCAATATAAAAATATAAAGATTTTTGACCATATCGTCCAACCCTACTATGTTTCAGTCTTTTGACCCTTCACCATTAACCTTGAACTTTATGTCCTCTCAGCTAAAAGCACTGCAGGTTTTGTTGACGGTCAAATATTTGTCCCCTTTAAGAAGTAATCCCTTATAAGAATTTTTGAATTGTTCAGTCTTAGTGGATTCACTAAAAAGTCATTATCAGGATGCTGCTTTATACCAGGCTTATGACACAAGCTGATTTTTCTACCATTACACCAGAATCACCAAAATCCAGGGCTTTGCTTTTTGTCTTCCAGACAAGAGCAGCTTTGGTTTTATGTACCAACGGATACCAAGACACGGGCCAGTTAAAGAGAAAGACAGATGCTGTGTGCTTTGACAAGCTGTTTGTCTACTAGTGGTAAAATAATGTCTGTTGGGCTCTTCTGGCAAAAGCTGATTACTGTTTTACTTGCCCAGTCTTTTTATAGACAGGCGCTCAATGTGTGTCAGTGCATGCAAGTGAGCAGACAGAATGTGTAAATGCAAATATGACTTTATATATACATTGTATGTTCTGTAAAAGTATGGGTTGGTATGCATGAGCTTTGTCTCTCCGGTGGCAATGAAAGATGTAGAGGGAGGGCACATATTAGTGGTGAAGTGGCTGTGGGCTCAGTCTGCACAAAGGGAAGGGCACGTTTCTTTTGAAGTCAAGTTATGAGGAGGGTTTACAGGGTTTAAATTGCCTTGGGTACGAGCTCAATACACCCACCAGACAATCTGACCTCAAGCAAGAAAAGGCATTCTTCTTTGCAGCAGTATATAACATCAGATTCATGCAAATCTCAGGGGCAGTCATTCTCATTTCAAAGTGAAACTTGCTGAAACCAATGTGACTCAACAGGAGCTGCTGAGGCAGAATAACTCCAGCCTGTCAATTACTCCTCTCCATAAGAAAATGTGGTGAGTTGAAGCTGTGCCATTCCTTGTGTTGACCTGAAGCTGCCTGGAGCTTTAGTTTCTTACCTGCAGCCCCTTTAAGCTCCAGAGGCTTATGTGATTTGACACACAGCATTAAAAGGTGTAACTCAGCACATTCCTTTTAGACATTAGCGTAAAAAGTCAGTGGCTGTTTAAGACTTTAGGTTGTTGATGCTCAGGTGCAAGATATAGTGCTTATGTGAGATCTCTAAACAACCAATTTTTCATGTGCAAAACCTGCTTAGTGCAGGGTTGTAGTTGTACTAAGCAGCTTTCAGTGTTTGTATATGTGTGTGTACACCTGTGCTGCTCCTTTATCAGGCTCAAGTCTACTCTGTAAGGATATATATATACATTGAGAACTGTGTAGGTTAACAGTAACTTTGCACAAGTTGGAATTGCATAACAGCTACTGATAAAAGAGTGAAAGTTGATAATGTGGCCAAGCACACCCTTGCCTGTGGCAGCTCATTGTGGTAATATGCATGCCTATGTATGTTGTAATATGCTTAATCTGGCTTTTATTTCATTCCATTTGAGGCCATGTATTTCTGTAATGGTCATTCTTGCATAGTTGTGGATTTGGAAGTGACAGTGGAGGAGCTATGTGTTTAAATAAAATGGCGCTGCACTAGTGGACTTTGCTCTTTGTGTAAATTTGTATACCGCTCTCCCACCCATGCCTTAACCTTTACTGGCATCCAGTTATTGTATTGACTCAGCATGTTATGTGATTGACAGGAGAGAGGCGGGAAAGTGTTATAAACACAATGTGCATGAATGCCAGGCTCAAATAGAGAGCTGTTTTCTTCATGCTGCCCCTTTTTTAAGATGGAACTGCACATGAGCAAAAACACTTGTGTGGAAATGAAATATTAAGCAGCTTTAATTCTTGGAAAGCAAACAGGTTTGGTGATTCAGTGTCGCTGCTGAAAACATTTACAATATTTGTTTTCAGATGTTTGTATAAAGCTGTCTCACAGACTCCACATGCTTCATGACCCTGCAGCCTCAGTGGTTTGACATGCTGGCATTCCTCCACTGCAATGGCGTTTATTGGTTTGTGGTGGTAATTAGTAACAGGACTGTCGTAACAATGGCTATGGGGAATTAATGAACCCATGAGATTGACCACAGGGGAAGCTACCGGGAATGTGACCCATTTACTTAAGTCTCTGCCCTCTAACTCTTCCCTGTTTGGCAATATTAGAGTAAACTCTTTTTGACACGAACAGAAATACATACAAATATGAGCAAATTAAACACGGCGTACATACAGACACAGATAGTAAACACACATACACATGCTTCTACACACAAAACTGTCCTTTCATCATTAAACCGCAGAGAATAAAGCAGTCATTGTGTAGAGTTTGGTAGCGCTCAAATGATATGGTAGATTAATTACAAAGAAATGGTGCGTTAGCTCAGCGTTGCATAGAGATGAAATGTGGGGAACAAATTGGGACACTGGCTTTGTTCTTGTCATCCTCTGTTCTTTTTGGAGAGTCCTACACACACAAACACAAACAGACACACCATCCCCATATATTTGAATACTACTCCATTCCTATGTCATGTTGATTTCCTGCTCGGTCTGACCCTTAAATCAGGACACCATATTTATTCCACTGTCTGTATGGCTGCCAGCCTGACAAAGCCTTTACACAGCCAGCAGAGATGTGCTTGTGTAGAGAGCGAACAATAGTTTGAATGGAATCACCATGGCTGACCAATTCAAACTAATCCAAGTAAGGACAATGGTGGAATTGCTGTTGCATCTCTCATTAAGATACACTGTGTGCATGTTGGTGGAATTGAACAAAAGGTTTTACATGAGGTTTTCAATTCCTGTGTTTTTTTTAAATGTGAAGCATCTAATAGCACATAAATATGATATTCTGGTCTGTAACTGTAAGATTTCTGAACATAAAACCTTATGAATTTGTGTGTGTTTTCATGTTTTGTTTCAGGCACTCTTCTGCAGAGATCAGACGAAACTTCAGTGGGAGCTATGGCTTTCAACACAGCCGAACCAACTCCAACGCTTCGGCCTCAGTGTGCCTCACTGTGGTGAGTTCCATTTTCACTTGGCAGATATTGTCCAATATCAAGGATATGTATCTTTGATTGAATTTCAGGTACTTAGAGCTGTAAAATATATCAATATTACACCATATTGTGACAGAAAACTAGATAACGTCTTATATTTTCTTGGTTTTAAAGGCTGCATTACATTAATAGAAGTACAAGTGGTGATATTTTCTGAACTCTCTGACTGTTCTAGCTGTTCTTTCATTTTGCTATACCCACTTAATCATTATATCTACATTACTGAGAATTATTTATCAAACATCTCACTAGGTGACTACCTATATAATTGTCAACCTTACAATACCGTTGCAATATATATATCAAGGTATTGGGTCAAAACTTTACTGATATCTGATTTTCCCCATATTGCCTAGCCCTACAGTTACCTAGAAAATGGGTTAGTGGTTATTTGCATTTGAGCTACCAAGTGCTACTAGCTTCAGGCTGGTTTCAT
The DNA here is from genome assembly GCF_030273125.1 of Centropristis striata. Classification (NCBI taxonomy): domain Eukaryota; kingdom Metazoa; phylum Chordata; class Actinopteri; order Perciformes; family Serranidae; genus Centropristis; species Centropristis striata. The sequence goes on from NC_081523.1 coordinate 21,155,242, forward strand.
AAAGTAAAGTTGGCAATGTGAGACATTAATTTACTTAAATAAAGTAAAAATACAGCAAACTTTGCAAATGACAAATTTCCCTTTAAGGTACATACTTGCTTATCCAGCTATCTAACATGTACAGTGGGTTAAAGGTAAGTAACCAAGATAAAAATTTAACCCATTTAAAGAAAAAAAAATCTTCAAGAATTCAAGGTAAAGGAGCATGAGTAATTAATATACAAATTGTGATTTTAAGGGTGAAGTACTTCTTTAATATTAGTGATATAATGCTGCAGTGGTTGTAGAAATCTTGTGACTAGAAGGTCAGTGCCGTGGTTCCCTCTAATGCTGCACTCACACAGCTTTAGTGTTTATGCTTACACCACCAAAGGGCTATAAGCATTATCTTCTTCACATCCTCTTTACTGTCATTAGAGCTGAGAATGTCTGACTCAGTGTGATGTGTAGTTTCGAAGATTATAATTTGAATGATTTCTGCAGTACAGTAACTTACTGCTTTTGAATAAAAACCCCAGCTCTCTGCATTTCTGCAAAAGAACTGGGCTTTTTTTTTTTTTTTTAGGAAGAATCTTTCTTCCTCTAACAATAGATGAGATGAGAACTTAGTCATGGCTTAACATGCTTTTGTTAAAACCGGGCTGACACTGCCTGTTCTTTGATTATACCGGGTTTAAAAACCTAGTGTTCCTTAAATTTGCAGAGAATTCAATACCATTAAGTCAGGTTGTTTTCTCGACTCTTCAGCTGAAGCCTAGCAGACAGTTAGTGATTCCTCCTCTCTCAAGTGAGCAGACAGAATGATGCACAGTAATCCTTTGCAGGGATTTGTTCCCACTACACCCTTAGTCTCTCTGTGGTACCCTCTGAACCTCTGTCTCTGCCTCCCAGATTCATCTACTCCTCTGTCAGTCTTCCTGCCTTTTTTTTTCTATTTCTGTCTTCCCCTCACATTTCTTCTCTCTCTGCCGCCCTACATCTCTTCTCATTTAAAGTTTTCTAAAGCTCTTAGGCGCTAAGTCTCCTGACATATCTGTGTGCATGACTAACTGAGCTGAAGCCCTTTGATACTTACCCAGTGAGTGATGATCCTTGAGCTTGTCAGCTGACAGGGTTTGAGGAGGAGTACTTGGGCCGTCCATCCTACGTAGCATGCAACACGGTTAATCTCTAACCTGCTTGGGAAATGGGTCAGTGCCTTGGCTACGGATAGGCACTGGATGGGGCCTGTTACCTTGCAGCTTACACAGGCAAATCTTTAATATGGCCGGATTTGGGATGCGGGAGAGGGGTTTTAATACTATAATCTCCGGGATGATAGTTTCCCATTATTCAGCAGTGGCGTCTAGCACACGGATGAGGCAGGGATGTTTGTTGAGGGGAGGAAGGGATGTTTGTTAGTTGTGACGCGGATCACTTTGTTGATGATCACAATTCTCCCTCTCTATTACTCCACGGCTGTTTTTAGTGCTTAATATGAGGAATGTTGACTGATCGGTGTTACAGCGTTTAATATACAAATTGAGAGATTAAGAGGAAAAGCTGCATGTGATTTTGAGCATGTTTGCAGCGGCTGTATGTGTGTGTATATCAGTTGCGTACACGTGTGCCTGTAGTTTCTGTTCCTGTCTGTTGAAACACCGGTTGATGGAGGGACGCCTTGCTCGATGTCACTTCCTCTAACGCCTTGTGGTTACTTCAACTCTAAAGTGCAAAACACTTTGCCTGAGCGCTCAAACTGCTGCCAAACACATCTTGTTGGTTCTAACCGTCAGGCTGAACTTGAATATTCATTTTTAGCTATAAACGCCTCTTCCACTTTTGTTATTGCTGATTGCTTCCTCTCAGATCTACTGGACTTCCTAGCTTCTAGGAATATGACGATAAATTCAAAGAGGATCTATGTGCTGCGTTGTGGTTTAATTTCAACAAAAAGCATTCAGCGTCAGTAGGTGCACACTGTAGGTCCCCATATCCGGAGTGCGCCATTTTGTACACTTCCTTTTTATGGTGCAGTTTACAGCAGGGTAAGTCTCCAAACTCCGTTTGATCATTGTGCTGTCCTTTAGTGAGACTTCTGAATTAAATTAATGGGGAACTATATTTTCTTAAGTATTGTGGTTCGGGTGAAATATGGCTGTATTTTGCAAGGACACTGTTTGACTTTTTCTTTACATTTCTGTTTTATGGCTTTGCTCACATTTGTCAATGTACACTGAGAACAGTGATGTTGCTAGCTGGATACTTAAATAAGCATCTAATAGTTATTTATATAACAGCTAGTGAACTTAGAAATGTGTAGTTTTATCAAAAAAGCTTCTTTTTATTTATTTTTTGTTGCATGTGTTTGCACAGAATTTTTTCAGATGTAGATTGCAATGCTTCCTACGAGTAAAAACAGTCTCCATGCTCATAAAAAGATGCAAAGGCATCATTTTTATAATCACTAATGATGAGTAAGCCGATAGAGAGTCTGGCTTTTGATTTGGCAAGGAGAGGTAGTTTCTTGCCCGCTCCTGTCGTGACTCCACAGAGCAGCAGGCACTGATCAGAGAGGCATGCATAGATTTGCATTCATTTGTTTTTGTTAGCCTCCATACTGAACTGAGAAAAGAGGCCGTGCTACAATGATTGTTTGAACTTTGAGGCAGAGAGCCGGAGAAACGCACATATGGAGAAGGCTGCCATTGTTGAGACACTGTTGAAGTTGACGCCTCCTCTATACAAAAGGAGGAGTTGAATGTTTCATCTATACTGTAGACCTGTCATTTAACATAATAATGATACTGTTCCATCTGGCTGTCTGTGTATTCTTTACGTCTTGTCTTGCATGCTAATACTAACCCATGTGGTACAAGTTGCTCGAGTGCTCAGCAGAGCATATTCCTTAGGGTGGACTGATGTGCAAAAACATGTCTGAAGGCAAATGGAATTTGCTCTGCTTTTAAAAGTTGAGTACAGCAGTGACTCATCTTGTTGCTGCAGTTATCGCTACCTCTTCTGTGTGTACATATTATTATCTGTATGCTGGTGGCTGACTTTGCTCTTTATTTTTGTTTTTTCTCTCTCTGCCTCCTGTACGCACACTTTGGTGCGTCTTTCGCACCCTACCTGCTTGTCATGCAAATGCTTTCAGTGTGTGCACGATTAAAAATATTCTTTTTGATAGTGCAAAGGCACATTTTCTCTCTTAACACAGCGTGCATTGTGTATATTAGGAGACTTTGAGAAGACATTTCCCTCCTATTATTAAATATTTAGGAACCTTTCAGTATGATATTGTGCCATAAGTGTATTTTGAAGCTTTTGCCTCCGTCAGCCACAGCCTGCTGACTGTAATCAGACTGGAGGTCTGCCCAGTTTGCTGCCACTTTTCACAGAAACACCTGCTCCATGCAGGTCCCTTTTGTGGTGCTCGGCTGGCACCACAAAAGGGACGTGTGTTATCTCATCACTTGTTTTTTTTTCTTCCTGTGGGCTCTTTCTAATGATGAAAAGTGTGTCTATTCTTCCCCTTGAAGTGCCAGTGGGAATTTGTCTCATTGTGTGCACTGATGATTTGAACAATATGTTCTGATTCCAAGACCCAAATGAAAATTTCAGCCCGTTTGCACTGTACTGTACATAAAAGTGATTACAGCTTTGCCTTTGATCTGCTGTAGCTCTGGAGTGGAGGCTGATAGAGTTTCTGTCTAAAAATAGACTCGGAAAAAAACACACAAAAAACCCAACATTGCTGTCTCACACAGGCCAGTTTGTTCCAGTTTCTATTTGTGTAATATTGTGCTCAAACCTTTTGCTCCTCTACAGGTATGAAGTATTAGCAAATAGTCATGACTCAACATGCCTGGTCCCGACTCCCTTCTTATGTTTTGTTTCTCCTTTGTACTATTCACATAGTGCAGAAAAATACCAACTTATCAATCACCTGCTTTTTTCCCCCATAAAGAATGAATCTAAATGGTTGTTTGCTTGTTATATCTTTCTATATGTCATCAGACAATAGTGACAGATAACCAACCCATAACCAAAACAAATGATGTCTTGGTTAGGACTGCTCGATTATGGAAAAAAAATATTTTGAGCAATATAATATAGACCAAGACTATTTAGGAGATTTTGTTAAACATTAAATATAATTCAATTTAAACACAAAAATGTACTGGATCAAAATAAATATGATCAACTCTGTGATAAACATTAGTGCACTTCCACAACCTACTGAAAAATAAAACAAAATTTAATATGTAAAAATGAATTTTGGTGCTGTGTGTCCTAATTCTTCCTTTCCTCCTTCTTTCCATTCTGCAGCCTCAGTCGTATGAAGCGGTCGAGCCCTTGGACCTGGAGGAATTCCTGACGTCACAGTTAAGAAGTGGAGACTCGGCCCTGATGCAGGAACTCGGAGACTTCCCTGATGATGACCTGAAGGTGGAGCAGGTGGAGAGGGAGTGTCGCACTGTTCGACACTCTGTCCCTGAAGATGGGTGGGTCACAGGATGTCTGACATTGACCACTGAGGAAACCACACACTCTTACCAAAAATAATGCTCTGTGCAATTCAATTGACAAACTTTTAGAGCGGTTGGTTAGAAAAAATGTCCAGAAGAGATAGAAATAGTGAAGAATAGTTACAATAGATAGTTGACCCCATTCTAAGGACTTTGCTGAGTCAAGTCAAGTCTATAGACTGATCTTCAGCTTCAGAACAAAGTAACCCTGAATGAGTTAAAAAACTGTGGTGAAATCTATTCAGAACTGGTTCTCTGTGTGCAAATGTTTTATTTGATCATTTTTAATGTTACGTCATGCCTTGAGAGTAATTGTTGAACTTCTGTGTTGCTACTAATCTAGCCAGGGACAAACCTGGTTAAATACATTTTAAATAAAATAAAAAGAAGCATAGATTCAAGACAAGTTGAATGAATACTAAAAATCTTTATTTATTTACTAGTTCATTAGGTGTGTAGAGTTAAAAGATGTTAGCTGGGATCTCTGGATCTTTGGAGAATCTATGCAGTTGCACAACAAGAAGCAGTTACAATGTCATAAGGCAGACAAGTTTTTTAAAATTCTTTCAATGTTGTCAGGGTTAAATTATTTTGCCAATGTGCTATCTTACCTCATTCACTTGTCCTGCACCTTGACTATGGATGACAGATAAAGATAAGGGAAGAATGCAAAGATCTCAGTTGTCTGTGAATGTTTGCATGTGAGAATGTGTGTCTTCTTATCCTCCTTGTCCTTCTCTTTGTAGACCGGAGTTGGAGCCACATGTGAGAGACTGCGTAAAGAGTTATATTCAGCCGTGGCTTTTGGTCACTAGAAGGTAAATTGTCTCCTACAGTAACATAAAAGTTACAGTTTGAGTATTCATGACTCTTAGAGTGCTGTAGTATGTACATGCTGTTGGGTTTCAAATAGAAGCCTTGACCGACACATTAAAATGACAAAACTGAATCTATTTCTGGAATTTAGAGTTTAGAAATGGAAAACTAGATGTACTCCAAGTTGCACTATTTAAACCAAAGATCCCTTAAATCACAGAAATAATGCTGTCACTGGTATCTTTGATGCCACACTGTGCAACAGGTGCCAACTGTCTGGGAAGTTAAATGTGTCTGTGAAACAGGAAACAAAAGGCCTGGGAGAGCCTGATAAACAGTAAACACATGGATCTCCTGTCTGATACATTGTAGTGCTCGCTCTATCTCTCTCTCTCCCAAACACACTCACATGTAATACACACTATATGCTGTGACTGTGTTGTGTAAGGCTCCTGTTTCTGTTGTTATCTAGTGTGATTAGAAGTGCAGAGGTGTATCAGTTGTAACCATGCATGTTGTTTTTAATGTGTGTGTGGCTGTCTGGCTCCTTGACCTGTCTGTGTGTCTGTGTGTGTAAAGGTGCCAGGGCGATGGCTGGAGTGCGTATTCGGAGCGAGCAGGCCTACACAAACTTCTTCGGAAACAGACCTTTGAGTCCGACGTCGAGCCAGAGAACCAACCGAAGCCAGTAAGAAACACAAACACACACAGACACCACCTGACTATTGGTTACCCAATAAAGGAGAAGTGTTAGCCTTCTTCAGAGTCGGTCTTGTGCAGTATGGCATGCAGCATTGCCACACTGAGACAATTCTTTACTTATTTCCTTCTTCAGTCAGTCCTGTCCTTGACGAGTATTTAGACCTGTCTTTCTGCTGTTGTGATAGTCTACTATTGTGTATCAGCACTGTTCCATCAGATCTTATTCTACATGTTGCCTCCCTCAAGGACAATATGTTTTCGGTTTAGTTTGTTGTCTGTTTGTCAGCTTTATGGAATTCCGTTTACGGAAAAACTACTGGCCTGATTTTCATGAAACTTGGTGGAGGAATTTAGCATGGGTCAAGGAAGATGCCACTACATTTTGTAGCAGATCTGAATCACACAGCGTATATACGCTATACAAAAATTTCTCACTTTTGATAACACTGTTGACATTGGGGCATAGCTCTGCTCCTAGCTGTGGAGCTCCTGCCAGAGCTCCTCCCTTCTGCTCTCCAACTGCAGGTTGAGGCAGCATTGAAGCCGGATCTGAAACCGTCCCTGTCGGGCTGGTTGCTGCCGGAAGCCCCGCTGGAGTCTGAGCTAGAGGCGTTTTGTCTGATTTTGTCAGAATCCGTGCCAATGACATAAAAACAAAACATAAAGAGAAAAAGCCGATAGTCTTGTTAATGGCCTTGTTTGCTTATGTAGGTCACATAAAGCCGTCATATTAAATTGAGTGTTTAATAACCACTTTAAAGTAAAAAATTAAAAAAAAGATAGAAACAGCATGATACAACACTTCAGTTATTAATTATTGCACTTTATAGGTGCTGGTAGGTGAATGTCAGCTGTTTCCCTTCTTTCAGCCTTTACGATAAGCTAAAGTAAGCTAATTGCATCCCTGCTGTTACAGTTCTTCAAATCTAAATATCTGCAAGAAAGTGCCTTTCACAAAATGCCAAACTGTACTTCTTAAGCAGGACTACAGAAAACCCTTTGTCCTTGAATGCCAATATGTTGCACTTAGTAAAAGTCTCTTTTGTTTGGGTAAGTCCATTAAGTGGCAGCAGTATTGCAGTCCATACTGATCAAGGCTTGAGAGAGACAACAATACAGGATGTGAACTGTGAGGCAGGAGTGGGAGACTGGGGTGGCGGGTGCTTTAATAGTGCACACAACAGTGTTTTGTTATTCCTATCACTCTTTCCACTGTGACAGTGGCTCTTTTAAGTTTACCCAGTGTGCCTTACACAGAACTGAACCTGAATATTATACACTCTGACTCCTGTCACCTCTGTGTGTTAAGCCAGACAGTCAGAGAGATGTTGTGGTTAAATATGTGATATTTACTTTTTTTCTATTCACATTTTTTAAATCAGCAGCTTATTTCTGCATGCCTCAGTCCTTTACTTTCTTCACGGATCCCTGCCTCAGTAGTTGACTGATATTGTTCAAGCCAAGTTCCCATCCCCTCTCTCTCTCTCCTCGCTCCAGCTCTTTTGTCTCATAGTGGCCAAATCCCAGCATCAGGCAGTGACAGCCAATCCAAGTCCCAGTTAGCGCCCCTCCCAGTCTCTGGCTGGTTACCCAACCTTCCCTCACCACCAGCCAGTCTCACCAGCCCCCTCCTGTCTCCCCATCCTTGCCAAATCTAGTTAATCACCCAAACCAAAAGGCCCTTATTACCACTGTGGGCTTCCCATGAGCTACATGCCAGAAAAAGTGTGACAGGGAGGGGAAGAGAGGCAAAGAACAGCACCATTGTCCCCTCAGCACTTAATGGGTCTCTTCTATGGTCCATTCTGGTGTAGCAATAGCCCTGGGATCATGGTGTGAGCCTCAACAGGGTGAAACTTCACCAGGGTGGAAGCTCGGTCAGTCCTTGCCTGTGGTGTGGGAGCAGGGATGTGAGATTGAGGGATGATGGGAATGAAAGAGACAAGGAGGATGTAGCATGGGAGCTGGGAGGTTATGCTCTGCCCTGTAGCTGAGTCTGAGTAATTCCATATGGTGCCAGTGCCAGCTCGCGAGACCTCTTACTGATGGTCAGAGGATGCTCCAATCAGTTAACGTTTATGTCAGTTTATCTGAGGGGGAATTATAGGTTCTTCCTAGCTCTGGATATGTTAAATCAATGTTGAGATAATGGGCTTTTGTACTTTACTTTAAGCCACAAGTGCAAGACAGTTTTAAAGACTCTTTCTGTTGCCTTTGCCTTCCTTTCCAAAAGGAGGGAGACTTTTAAAGATGGGATGAGTTGATGATAATGCCTGAGTTTGGATATAGAGGTGGGAAAGGTTGGTGGTAGCAATACATGGACATTTCCTAAATGTAGAAATCCTGTATATTCCAACAAAAACAGCAGAAAACAAACTGGAGCAAACAGAAGCCACAGGGCAACTTAAACACACACACACACACACACACACACACACACACACACACACACACACACACACACACACACACACACACACATTTAAATATGTACAACAGAAGCCTGAATTTTCTGCCAGAATTTACTCCTTACTCTATAAAATCTGAAGATACAGCAACATAACGCACTGCTATATTAAGTGAGTTAATTTAAAGTTTTTTAAGGATCATTCCTCGGCCTGGAGCTCGTTTTGTCCAACAGGCCTGTGCTGCTGCTGGCAGGGCATTGGATGTCAAAAATATGCAACATCTAGCAAGCTTGGTTTCAGGGCTATTGTGGCTTGGGGTCAGCGAGTCAGCTCTGCCGTTTTTACTGCTATCATTTTTGTCTG